>NC_043024.1:5065414-5207914 GCF_006345805.1 Octopus sinensis
TGGTGATTTTCACTTGCCACTGACACAGAATCCAGTCAAGGCGGTGCTGTCATCAGCCACATTTGGATGGTGCTTTTTATGTGCCACTGGCATGGGTATCACGACTACAATTTCCATTTGATTTTCATTTTGATGTTGATGTACTTGACTCAGTAGGTCTTCTCAAGCACAGCATGTTGCCCTACGATCCAAGGTACTTTTGAGTGAGCTGGGGCTGGTTCTGTACAACTGGTGTGGGATAAAGCTGTGAACTCACTTTGTTTGCTGGGTCTTTGCAGTCACAGCATATCTCCAGAGGTCTTGGTCTTTTGTCATTGCCTCTGTGAGGCCCAACATTCGAAGGTCATGCTTGACCACTTCATCCCATATCTTCCTGGGTCTACTTCTACCCTGGATTCCTTCAGCTGTTTGAGAGTGGCACTTCTTCACACAGCTCTCCTCATCCATCTGTTGTACATGACCATACAAGCGCAAACGTCTCTTTTGCATGCCACATCCAATGCTTCTTATGTCCAGCATTTCTCTCAGGGCACTTACACTCTGTTGTGTGTGCACACTGACATTACACATCCAGCGGATCATGCTAGTTTCATTTTTTTTGAGCCTACGCATGTTCTCAGTAGTCATGGCCCATGTTTCACTGCCGTGAAGCATGGCAGTTCGCACACATGCATTGTACAATCTACCTTTCACTCAGAGCGAGAGGCCCTTTGTCACCAGTAGGGATAGCTTTCTGAACTTTGCCCAGGCTATTTTTATTCTAGTGGTAACTCTCTCTGAGCACCCACCTCCACTACTAACTTGGCCACCTAGGTAGCGGAAGCTATCAACTACTTCTAGTTTCTTCCCCCTGGAGTGTAATGGAATCTGTTTTCTGAGTATCAATGGTGTCTATTGCCCCTGTGCATCTGCTGCACATGAAAGCTATCTTCTCGGTTAACTTTCCTTTGATGTTGCTGCACCTCTTGTGTCCATAGCTTACACTGGGTACGTTTTATGGAGTTTCTACCTACATCTTTTCTACAGATCGAGCAGGGCCACCTACCTACTTACTAGAACTTTGGTCTTTGCTACATTGACCCTAACACCTTTTGATTCTAAACCTTTCTTCCACACCTGAAATTTCTTCTCTAGCTACAGTAGTAATTCTGCTGGGCCAGGTCATCAGCATAGAGGAGCTCCCAAGGGCAACCTGTCTTGGATTCCTCTGCTATTGCCTGGAGGACTATGATGAATAAAAGGGGACCGAGGGCTAATCCTTAGTGGACCCCTACTTCTACCCGGAATTCTTCACTATACTCATTGCCAATCCTAACCTTACTAATGACCTCTCTGTATAGGGCCTGTACAGCCCTTATTAACCATTAGTCAATCCCCAGTTTCTGAATCGCCCACCTGATAAGGGATTGCGGGACCCTATGAAAGGCTTTCTCCAAGTCCACAATAGCTATGTATAGGGGTTTATCTTTGGCTACATTAGTGTTGCAGATTTCAACTATATATACATATATATATATGTATGTATATATATATGTATGTATATATATATGTATGTATATATATATGTATGTATGTATATATATATGTATGTATATATATATGTATGTATATATATATGTATGTATATATATATATGTATGTATATATATATATAGTATGTATATATATGTATGTATATATATATGTATGTATATATATATGTATGTATATATATATGTATGTATATGTATATATATATATATATATATATATATAAGATAAGAAAATGGAGAAACACATCTAAATCAAATATCAATTACCAGATAATACTCAATCACATACTTTATTAAACCACCACATAAGAGACTGTAGGGTTAAATATAAAAAGCAGAACAAATCAGTGTACATAAAAAAGTAATGTTGTATAATAATTAGAATATATATATAAAAGAATATAAATATAAGCATACATTAGATCTTACAGCTGTTTCGGCCATGTCGATAATTATGTCTCATTTTACCAATATTAGCCCTTTATGGTTGGTCAATATATAGATATAAATGAGACATTAACAAAAATATCACAAGGCCTCTTCGGAGATTATGTAATATAACACAGTCTACACATATACCCACATGAGTGTGGGTGCGTACCCACAATACAACATATATATATACACATGAGTGCATATACTCACACTCCTAACATCTAATTCTTGCATCTTGTCACCAACATCTTTTTATCCCTGATACTCCCACCCACTCTTAGGTAAAAGTATACTTGGAAAAATTTGCAAAGGTGTTTGTATTAGCTTCAGATATTCACAAAGATCAGATTTGCTGTGATTATAGCTGTAGAAGTTCTTGTATCAACAGAGAAATATATAAAGAAAGAAAAACTGCATTTTGTGCTTGTCTACTGGAGAACAATAATGAATCCTCAAGAGATGACAAAAGAAAAAGAATTATCATACCAATGTGATATCTGTAAAAAGTTTATATCTAGTAAGGGAAATCTCACTGTTCACAAACATATCTATGCAGGTGGAAAGCAATATCATTGTGATATCTGTGGAAAGTCTTTTTTGGTGAAAAGTAACCTTACTTCTCACAAATCCATTCATATAGGAGAGAAACCATATCACTTCAATATTTGTGACAAATCCTTCATAGTAATAAGTAATTTAACTTCTCATGAACTTACTCATACAAATGAGAGACCTTATCACTGTGATATTTGTGGTCAATCATTCTATCATAGGAGTAGCCTTACTTATCACAAATCCATTCATATAGGAGAAAAACCATGACTGATATTTGTGGTAAATCATTCTCTCAAAAATCTAACCTTACTAGACACAAATCCATTCATACAAGAGAGAAGCAATATCAATGTAATATCTGTGGTATGGCATTCTCTCATAAAAGGAAATTATCTCAGCATGAAGCCACTCATACAAGAGACAATCCATATCCCTGTGATATATCTGTGTAAATCATTTCTTTCTCAAGGCAGTTTAACCTCTCATAGATACATTCACGCAGCAGAGAAACGATATTCTTGTGAAATATTTGTCTAAAAGGATTGCCCAACATTTACTGAATCTTGAGTCTGTGTGCCCCAGATTCCTAAATTGTTCTCATCACCTTCTTCTAAGTAAAATGCATTTGACCTCATCTATTTTCTGTACATTTCTTGTATTTTTTGCATGTGTATTTGCTTTCCAGCTTATTAAGGCTTTAGTCTTTGCTAAAAATATCTTTTATCATGCTGTTATTGATTCAGGATCTCAAAGGGGCGGCCCAATATATATATATATATATATATAATAATTATTTGAAGGAATATTAATCCTAACTTACAAGGAAAAAAAATTCAATTTAAAAATACTAAATCAAATTTCACACAATATAATATATATATATATAAAAAATTAGAAAAAACACCTTTTATCAATTCAAAATGAACAATTAAATTACACCATCTAGAAAATTACATATAATAGAAATATTAAAATTAAAGTAACAATAAAATACCAATGATTAAGTAAATTGCAAAAAAATAATAAAAACGTATGTAATTCGTAGAATACGTTTTTATTATTTTTTTGCAATTTACTTAATCATTGGTATTTCTTTGTTATTTTAATTTTAATATTTCTATTAATGTAATTTTCTAGATGGTGTAATTCAATTGTTCATTTTGAATTGATAAAAGGTGTTTTTTTCTAATTTTACTATATATATATATATATATATACATTATTGGAAAACCTATATGATATTAGCTGAAGATTACTTGACATATTATATTTGCAGCTTTAATAAATTGTTATAGTATGAAACAATTGTACTAAATTACTGGATCCATTCTTGTTGCTTATTTTTTGGTTATAATCACCCCACATAATTTTATGGGTAATACCATAAAAAATTCTGGTGCATCTAAATTAAGTACCATATTCATTTGAATCTAAATTGTTTTGCTGAACTTATATATATACACATATATATATATGTATATATATATATATATATATACAAGGTGTTCCAGAAGTCTTGGGCACATTTTGACATTGAACATCTTGCAAACTATTAAGGACATAAAAACGCATCAGATATATTCTGAAAGTTTGCAGTTTCAAGTTTTTTAAGGAATTTTCCAAGAAGTTCAATGTGAGCACCATTGGGGACACGGCACACATCAAGTCCAATGCGTTCCAGCATTGCGTTGTCGATAGTTGCAATTTGGACCTTCAGTTCATCCACATCTTTTGAAAGAGGAGACACATAGACCAGTCCTGAGATCTGGAGACCTGGGAGGCCAGGGCATAAGAACACGATCATCTCGCCCAGACCGTCCATCTGTCTGGAAGTGTTGTGTTCAGATACTCTCTAACACCCCCCATCCTGTTGGAAAATGAAGTCCCTACTGGCTCTTCTGATCAATTTACGGGGTCTCTGATGGAAGGCAGTTCGAACTCGCTCAACTGTATCATCTGAAGTTGAGGGGCATCCTGTTCTCTTAGCTGGGTACAAATAGCAATCCTTCATGAATTTACCATCTCAATATGGACTTCCTTTCTGGTGCCTCTTTTCGGAATTTTGTGTGAAATGCATGTTGAACAAGTGTCCATGATTCAGTTTTTGCAAATTCAAGGATGCAAAACGCCTTTTCTGGTTGAGTGAACACCATTGCTGGATCTGAAAAATATGAAAAAATCATTAGCATTGCAAAAGACTATATATTTATATATATATACATATATATATATATATATATATATATATAATTAAGGGTTAAGCAACAAGTTGCTTCACCGTGGAGTCATATCTGTAGTAAAGAGGAAATGAGCTGTCTTTTGGCTGCTATTTCTAAATTTTCGGTATGTGGTGAAGCAACTTGTTGCTAAACCCTTAATTATATTTAATTATATATAAAAACATTTTTTATAAAAGTTTCTACCGATGATGGTTTTCTTTCCATACTGAAATTACTTGGTAAAATTTATTAATTATTAAATTAATAATTCTTTACCCTGTATCTGTGTATATATATAATATATATATATATATATATATATAAAGAGAAAATGGGACAAGAATGCAAAACATCCGGACACCTAGGTGGTACAAAAAGGGACAACAAAACATCCAGATAGACGATACAAAGAAAACAAGGACGGGTCATACGAAGTTCTCTTTCCTCAGTCAAGTACCAGATTATCCTCGCAATTTCGACTGATTATTCTTGAGGTTGCTCCAATCTGGCCAGCCCCAAGGAAAAACTAAGCTAAGAGCTTTAGATTCCTCGGAAGAAAGCAGCAAATGTATACAAAAACAAGGACGGAAAAAATGGACAAAAATGTGGTAATTGTTCAGTTTAATGACATAAAAAAGTAAATAAAAATTAAGGGGGAGATAAGTAGTAAAAGCAGTTTACTTTTTATACAGCATAAGACTAGCGATCACCACCAGAAAGTGAACAAAGGACTTATTTTTCTCAATAGAATTACACCTGAGGATCTCAAGGAGATATGAAACAATTCGTCTGATGTCCCAAATTATCGTCTCAACTTCCATTTCACTCACATCCACATATTTTCTTCATTTTCTGATCGTTCTGATCATGACAATTGATTGTAAAGTAAAGAATGTCCAAACATCTTTAAGTTGACATGTTTATGTTCCTTTGTTATGTCCCTTTGCTTCTTTTACTACTTACCCCCCCCCCCAATTTTTATTTACTTTTTTTACATTAATAAAATGAACAATTACGATATACATATATATAAATACACACACAGAGACATATATACTCTTTTACTTGTTTCAGTCATTTAACTGCGGCCATGCTGGAGCACCACCTTTGATTGAGCAACTCGACCCCGGGACTTATTCTTTGTAAGCCTAGTACTTATTCTATCGGTCCCTTTTGCTGAACCGCTAAGTGACGGGGACATAAACACACCAGCATCGGTTGTCAAGCAATGCTAGGGGAACAAACACAGACACACACGCACATATATATATATATACGACGGGCTTCTTTCAGTTTCCGTCTACCAAATCCATTCACAAAGCTTTGGTCAGCCCAAGGCTACAGTAGAAGACACTTGTCCAAGGTGCCACGCAGTGGGACTGAACCTGGAACCATATATATATATATGAGCAAAATGCTCCCCGTCCAATGGACGGTGCTGTGTTGTCAAACATTTAAACCAAATTTTCTCAAAACAACTTGTCCGACCGTCCCATAGGCCTCCCCTTTGAGAAACACTGATTTAACCTAAATTTGAGATACCAGCAAAAGAAGAAATAAAGATGCACTGTGATATCTGCAGTAAATCATTCTGTGAATGAAAATACTTAACTAATCATAAGTTAACTCATACCAGAGAGAAACTATACCGCTGGGATATCTGCAGCAAATCATTCTCTCAAGAAGGAGCTATCATCATCATCATTGCTTAGTGTCTGCTTTCCATGCACGGGTTGGACGGTTCAACTGGGGTCTGTGAAACCAGAAGGCTGCACCAGGCCCAGTCTGATCTGGCAATGTTTCTGCAGCTGGATGCCCTTCCTAACGCCAACGACTCCGTGAGTGTAGTGGGTGCTTTTTACGTGCCACCGACACAGGTGCCAGACGAGGCTGGCAAACGGCCACGATTGGATGGTGCTTTTTACGTGCCACCGACACAGGTGCCAGACGAGGCTGGCAAACGGCCACGATCGAATGGTGCTTTTTACGTGCCACCAGCATGGAGGCCAGTCGGGGCGGCGCTGGCAACAGCCACGTTTGGATGGTTCTCTTACGTGCCTTCGGCACTGGCATCACAGCTACAATCTCCATTGATGTTGATCAATTTCGATTTTCATTATATATACTCATATATAGTATTGCTGTATATACCCATAAATGTATTCATACGGGAGAGAAACCCTATTACTGTGATATCAGTGGTAAATCATTCTCTGTGGAACAATATTGAACTCATCACAAATACATTCATACAGGAGAGAAATCATATCACTGTGACATCTGTGACAAGTCATTCTTTCATAGAGAGAAATAATAAACTAAACACAAACATATTCATTCAGGAGAAGATTCTGATGACTGTGTAATCTGTGCTAAATCATTCTCTCAATAATCTACCTTAACTAAATATATACTTATTCATATTGATCAATAACAATATCAATGATAAAACAGACGTCCTGGTGAATAAATTACAGCAAATGTATTACTTTTTACAAAATAAATTCATTTTTCACATTTTCTTCATTTGCATCAACTCACTAATTACGATGTGTGTTTTTTATTCAAACAATATTAATTATATTATTTTGCTCTGTTTTCTTGAGGATATATTATTTTGACACAATTGTATTACACTCCAGTTCCCAGCCATGATCAGTTATCCTCTGCTGGACACGCTCAGGGATCCCAGGATCTGCACCCTTTGTACTACTGCCCACATATTCTAGCCCTAGCTGGAGGCTTATTGCTGTTTGTTACAGTTTTGGGTGCAGAGTGGGAAATATTTTTCAAAAGCTTTATCCGTATCCTACCTTCTGTCCAAATACATCTCAGCTCAACCCATGCAATGGATAATACAACTTACTCTTTTACTTGTTTCAGTCATTTGACTGTGGCCATGCTGGAGCACCGCCATTAGTCGAGCAAGTCAACTCCAGGACTTATTCTTTGTAAGCCTAGTACTTATTCTGTAGGCCTCTTTTGCTGAACCGCTAAGTTACAGAGACGTAAACACACCAGCATCGGTTGTCAAGCGATGTTGGGAACAAACACAGACACACACACATATATATGATGGTCTTCTTTCAGTTTCCATCTATCAAATCCACTCACAAGGCTTTGGTCAGCCCGAGGCTATAGTAAAAGACACTAGCCCAAGATGCCACGCAGTGGGACTGAACCCGGAACCATGTGGTTGGTAAGCAAGCTACTTACCACACAGCCACTCCTGCGCCTATATACGACAGACTTCTTTCAGTTTCCGTCTACCAAATCCACTCACAAGGTTTTGGTCGACCTGAGGCTATAGTAGAAGACACTTGCCCAAGATGCCATGCAGTAGGACTGAACCCAGAGCCATGTGGTTGGTAAGCAAGCTACTTACCACACAGCCACTCCTGCGGATATATCATGCTAGCATGGGTTGGACGGTTCAACCGGGGATCTGGGAAGCCAGAAGGCTGCACCAGGCTCCAGTCTTATCTGGCAATGTTTCTACAGCTGGATGCCCTTCCTAACGCCAACAACTCCGTGAGTGTAGTCACACACACCCACTCCTGTGCCTATATTCAGATATTATATAAACTATGGAATATTGAACAATAACGTTCTACTATCTTCAGAAACCTGATAAGCCACTGTTGTTTAGCCCCAGGTCATCTCTGACAAGGTAGATCTATTAATGAAATTAGGTTGTGTTCACGACGGCCACGACTTATAACTTAGCAACAACGGTAGAAGCTTTCTGAACTTTCTTCAGCTTGTTGTTATTCTAGCACAGTGGTTTTCAACCAGGGATCCGCGGAACCTTAGGGTTCTGCCAGTACAGTCCAGGGGTTCCGCAAGAAGTTACAAAAATGCTAAAATCGGCCGTAATTTTTAATTCTCCTGTGCAGATATGTGTGCATAAAACTATTAAATTATTGCACAAGGGTTCCTCGAGCCAGTGGAATGTTTCCTTGGGGTTCCGCTCCAGCTAAAAGGTTGAAAAGCACTGATCTAGCAGCTATGCTTTCAAAGCATCTACCTCCACTTTTGACTTGGTCACCCAGAAAACAAAAGCTCTCAACAATCTAGTTCCTCACCCTGGCATGTGATGGAGTCTATTTTGAGGATTATTTGATTCTTTCACCCGCACTTAGGAAAAAAAAAAGGAAAACTCAGATTTTTTGCATGGAATCAAGTACCCTGACCTAATATGCTGTAAACTCCTTATTTTTGTTCAGAAAAAAAGTGGGGGCTGACTCACCTCATATCCTGGAATCATTGGAAATATTTTCTCTTTTTTTGTATCATTGAATGAATTCTGATGACCACCTAATATGCTAAAAGACCCATTTTGGGGTCCGGAAAACGGGCTGGGGTGAGGTGGAAGCCTCGGAAATTTCAACTGCACGATTTTCACTAAGAAAAAAAAAATTCGGATTTTTGCATGGAATCAAGTACTCTGACCTCATAATATACTGCAAATCCCTTATTTTTGTTCGGAAAAAAGGGGTGGGTGTGAAACCAGACACCCTCTATATTCTGGAATAAATGGAATTTTTTTTTTGTTTATTGACTGAATTCCGATGACCTAATATGCTAAAAAAAAAAACATTTTTGGGTCCGGAAAATGGGGTCGGGTGAGGTGGAAGCCTCGGAAATTTCACCCCACCCACCTCCATTGATTTTTTTCATGGAATCAAGTACCCTGACCTCATAATATTCTGCAAACCCCTTACTTTTGTTGGGAAAAAAGGGTTGGGTGAGAAACCGGACCCCTCCCCCCTATCCTTGAATCACTGGAAATTTTTTTTTCAAGTTGACTGAATTCCAGTGACCTAATATGCTACAAAACCCTTTTGGGGGTCCGGAAAACGGGCTGGGGTGGAACCCTCGGAAATTTCACTCCCGCCCCCATTTTCAAATATTTTTTGCTATTTCTTTCTTTACCGCAGGAGTGGCTGTGTGGTAAGTAGCTTGCTTACCAACCACATGGTTCTGGGTTCAGTCCCACTGCGTGGCGTCTTGGGCAAATGTCTTCTGCTATAGCCCCGGGCCGACCAATGCCTTGTAAGTGGATTTGGTAGACGGAAACTGAATAAAGCTCGTCGTATATATATGTATATGTGTGTTTGTCTCCCCACCAACGCTTGACAACCGATGCTGGTGTGATTACGTCTCCGTCAAATAGCGGTTCGGCAAAAGAGACCGATAGAATAAGTACTGGGCTTACAAAGAATAAGTCCCGGGGTCGAGTTGCTCGACTAAGGGCGGTGCTCCAGCATGGCCGCAGTCAAATGACTGAAACAAGTAAAAGAGTAAAGAGAGTACCCATAATTTTAGATAACATTTTGCAGAAATACGTTTTCAAGAGAGTGTAGATTACATTCGATTGAAAATTCAAAGAAGTTTGAAAAGAATAAATGAAAATGCAGAGGTTACAGAAGTTAGTGGTAACGAAATGTCGAGAGGTAGACGATAAATTCATCTTTATTAACAAAATATCTTTTCCTACCTCTTAAAATCACTGGATATAATATATATAATAATCCTGAATAGATTTTCCTGGCTTGCCGGTCCTCAGCCAAACTGTCCCATGCCAGTATGGAAAGCTACATATTAAAAAGAAACACATTTCGGCGCCAAAAAATAGATTTCCTTTTTGCAGTTTTTGGCGCCGAAATATTCGTTTTTCTGTGGGGATAGATAGAGAGAGAGAGACAGAGAGAGAGAGAGAGAGTGAGTAGGTGACGAAGTTTACCTGTAGCAAAAAATATTTGAAAATGGGGGTGAAATTTCCAAGGTTTCACTCCGTTTTCTGGTCCCAGAAAAGGATTTTGTAGCATATTAGATCACCGGAATTCAGTTAATGAAAAAAAAAAAATTTCCAATGATAACGGATATAAGGGAGTCCGGTTCCCCCTCCCCCCCAAAAACAAAAATAAGGGGTTTGCAGCATATTATGAGGTCAGATATACTTGATTCCATGCAAAAAATCCGAGGTTTTCTTTTCTTAGCGAAAATCGTGCAGGTGAAAAGATCAATGGGGGGTGGGGGCAAATTTCCGAGGCTTCCACCACACCCCACCCTGTTTTCCAGACCCCAAATTGGGTTTTGTAGCACATTAGGTCACCGGAATTCAGTCAACGATTCTGCCTCAGCATACAACAAAATAATACGAGGTACGCAACATCTGGATTTTCTAGTTCGTTTCGTTGACTTTTCGTGTGGGTTTTTCGAAGTGTCTTCAGACAGGGGGGGGGGAGAGAGGGAGAAGGGAGACAGGGGGAAAGGAAGAGTTTATGTATGTACGTATGTATGTATGGGATCTTTTCTGTTTGAAGGACGGAATTTTCTACTTAACTAATCAATTTGAAACTTCAGAAAAGATCCTATATTTGTTTTTGTTTTTTTTGACCGGGTTTAACGCTTTAGTTTAACCATAATGTCAACATACAAGGATGTATATAACACTAATTCTGTAAAAATGTATGTGTATATGTTTATATATATTTTTAGTATGTATTTATAATACTTACATATTAATTGATATAAAGAGAGAGTCAACGAGTCAGAGCGGACAACGACAGCTTCAAGAGAATTTCTTCCTTTTTCCAACGAACGTTACTTCATATTTTGCAGGTCCACATAATAAAAACATTCTGCATCTGCTTCTTTAGACATTTAATTACCAATCATTTGTATATTTTTGATTGGATTTTCTCTTAAATATCAGTCGTAAAGTGGAACTGATCAAACACTCAAGGTGCGTGAGAAACAGGAGGAAGAAGCAAAATTAGGTAGAATTTACTATGAACAAGGGGAACTAACTCCAATTGAAAAGCAACTGCCAAATGAAAAGATCCCCCCTACCTCCCTCATATTCCTTATTCTTCTTCATCATTATAATTTTTATGTTGTCATCATCATCATCATCGCTTAACGTCCGCTTTACATGCTGGCATAGGTTGGACAATTTGACTGAGGACTGGCGACCCAGATGGCTGTACCGGGCACCAATCTTGATCTGGCAGAGTTTCTATAGCTGGATGCCCTTCCTAACGCCAACCACTCCGAGAGTGTAGTAGGTGCTTTTACATGCCACTGGCATGATGGTCAGTCAGGCGGTACTGGCAACGGCAAAACTCAAATGGTGTTTTTTTTACGCGCCACCTGCACAGGAGCCGGTGCAGCGGCACTGGCAACAACCTCATTCAAATGCTTTTTCACGTGCCACCAGAACAAGTGCCAGTAAGGCGACGCTGGTAACAATCATGCTTGAATGGTGCTTTTTACGTGCCACCAGCATGGAAGCCAGTTAGCCGCTCTGGCAACAATCACACTCGGATGGTGTACTTAGCGCTCCACTAGCATGGATGCCAGTCTTCGAATTCGATTTCACTTGCCTCAACAGGTTTTCACAAGCAGAGTTTAGTGTCCAATGAAGGAAAGGTATGCATAAGTGGGCTGGTTACACCCCTGGCATAGGCCACGAGGTTCTGGTCTCATTTGGCTTGCCGGGTCTTCTCAAGCACATTATATTTCCAAAAGTCTCGGTCACTAGTCATTGCCTTGGTGAGGCCTAATATTCGAAGGTCATGCTTCACCACTTTATCCCAGGTGTTCCTGGGTTTACCTCTTCCACAGGTTCCCTCAACCGCTAGGGTGTGGCTCTTTTTCACACAGCTATCCTCATCCATTCTTGCCACATGACCATACAGGCTCAGTTGTCACTCTTGCACACTACATCTGATGCTTCTTAGGTCCAACTTTTCTCTCAAGGTACTTACACTCTGTCGAGTATATACACTGACATTACACATCCATCGGATCATACTGGCTTCATCCTTGTGAGCTTACGCATGTCCTCAGCAGTCACGGCCCATGTAGCATAGCTGTTCGTACACGTCATACATCTAACTTTTACTCTGAGCGAGAGGCCCTTTGTCACCAGCAGCGGTAAGAGTAGTCTGAACTTTGCCCAGGGACATCCTGCCTTGAATTCCTCTGTTTTTGCCTGGAAGACTCTGATAAATAGGAGGGGGATACGGACTGAACCTTGGTGGACCCCTACCTCTCCCCGAAATTCTTCACTGTACTCGTTGCCAACCCTCACCTTACTGACAGTGTCCCTGTACATGGCTTAAACAGCTCTCACTAACCATTCATCTATCCCTAGTTTCCTCATTGACAACCAGATAAGGGATCAGGGGACGCTGTCAAAGGCTTTCTCCATGTCAATGAAAGCCAGGTACAGAGTTTCATCTTTGGCTAGGTATTTCTCCTGCAGCTGTCTTACCAGAAATATAACATCAGTGGTGCTTTTCCCTGGCACAATCCCAAACTGCATCTCATCTAAACTGACTCACTAATTAGTTGGCCTATGACCCTTTCCGTGACCTTCATTGCCTGATCTATACATACATATATATATATATGTTAACCAGCTTGTGTGTCAGGCCGACCAAAGCCTTGTGTATGGATTTGGTAGATGGAAATTAAAACGAAGCGGTTGTATATATGTATATATATATACATATATATATGTATGTGTGTCTGTGATTGTCCCCCAAACAATGCTTGACAACTGATGCTGGTGTGCTTATGTCCCCATAACTTAGCGGTTCTGCAAAAGAGACCGATAGAATAAGTATTAGGCTTAAAAGTAAAGTCCTGAGGTCGATTTGCTTGACTAAAGGCAGTGCCCCAGCATGACCACAATCAAATGACTGAAACAAGTAAAAGAGTAAAGAGATATGTGTATGTGTGTGTGTATTATTTTTGTAGGAGGTTTTGATAATATTTTTTGCAAGGTAATTACAAATCACATAAGGAGACCGGAGAAAAGTTTGGTATTATTTATTCAGCATTACATGTGTTTCATTTCCTAATAGGAATTATAAACTTTTAGATGCGTAGAGAACATGTAAGATATTTCCTATAAGAAAATCTTTGAACATACATGTGTGTGTGTGTGTGTGTGTGTGGATGTGTACCCTTGTCCAGATACTATGTGATGTTCGTAAAAGAGCCATCATGACCGTCATACTTGTGCAGTTGTTCATTTCCAGTCCTCTGTGTAAAATATGTCTCACCAGGGAAAATATTTCCTTGCTTGGAAACAGGTGAGGATTGGTCACAAGAAAGATACCCAGATGTAGAAAATCTCCATCAATGAATTTCATCTGATCCACAGAAGCATGAATAGGAGAATGTTAAATGATGAGGATCATCATCATCGTGGTTCCTCTTCTGTATGAATGCATTTACATTTCAATAACTGATCATTTTCATAGATTGATTTAGCACAAATAGCTTAGGTTACAGTTATATCTTTCATATTAATAGGACTGTGTACAAACAATTCACCATTTTGAAAGAATGATTCAGGTTTAACATCACAGTGATATGTTTTCCTTCCTCTGTCAATGCTCTTTTGATTCAATAATGGATGATTTCATGTCAAAGATTTACCATAGATGTCACATTCATATAGTTTCTGTACTCTGTGGATGTCTTTATAATATAGTTTCAATCATGTGTAGAGATTTTCCTGAGGTAAAAGCTTGTCCTTCTGAAGGAATGTTATACAACAATTGGGTCCTTTGCAGAACAAATACACTTATATCTAATTAAGTGATGTTTTTGTGTGAATGATTTACTGCAGATATCACAATGATATGGTTTTAGCCCAGTATGAGTAAGTATGTGTGTACTTAAGATACCCTTTTTAGAAAATGACTTGCCACAGATATTGCAGTGATATGGTTGCTCACCTGTATGAACACGTTTGTGTGTCGTTAAGTTAGCTGTCTGACTGAATGATTTACCATAGATATCACAGCGATATGGTTGCTCACCTGTATGAATACGCTTGTGTCTGGTTAAGTAAACTGCCTGACTGAATGATTTGCCACAGATATCACAGTGGTATTCTTTGTCCCCTGTATGGATTTGTTTGTGAATATCTAAGCTATGAGAGAATGATTCACCAAAGATATCAGAGTGAAATGGTTTCTCACCTATATGAATACACTTTTCAGTGAAAGATTTACCACATAAATCACATTGATATGGTTTCTCCCCTGTATGAATACGCTTATGTTTAGTCAAGCTGCTATCATCAGAAAATGAATTACCACAGATATCACAGGGATAAGGTCTTTCTCCTGTATGAGTACGTATGTGTCGAGTTAAATGACTGTCATTGGAGAATGATTTACAACAGATATCACAGGAATATGGCTTCTCTCCTGTGTGAATACGTTTGTGTTTGGTTAAGCCACTGTTTTCAGTGAAAGATTTACCACATATATCACAGGGATATGGTTTCTCCCCTGTATGAATTTGTTTGTGTTGACTGAATTTACTTTCTTCAAAGAATGATTCTTCACAGATGTCACAGTCATATGATGATTTTCCTAATTCTTCAGACATCTCTTCAAGAAAAATAAAATCGATCCTTCAAGTTGTACAGATCAACAACTTTTCAAAAATATTTCTTCTCTCACCAAAATATATGGATATTTTTCTTCTTTTTGCTTTTATAGTTTATTCCAAACAAATATCACTTCTCTTATATTTCTTCTAAATGTGATCAATGCCAATATTTAAAAATGTCGCAAACACTCTTTGGAATCCATCAAAGTATATTTAAAACAGAAAATTATCTCTTGCACATTTTAGACACAGAAGTAAAGAAATGCTTTCTCTCTCAGAGGAAATATTTTACTGTAATTCAGCAATGTTTTATAGAAGCAGGATTATACATTTGTAGAATATCTTTGCAGAGTCTTTCAAACATGATACATATTGATGATTCTTTAAAATTAAAAAATACTTTTTAGCCAATTTCAGGTGATTTTCTGAAAGAATACAAAAGTAATATAAGACATCAAGTATCTTTAAAAGGCAGATATTCAAAAGTGCAAATTTACGACATTTCTGTTTTCATAAATTTATCTGAACTATTAAACTTATCCCATCTATTTTCAAGAAGTTTATATCAGGGAGTAGACACATCTCTTATAATAACATCTCCTGGACATTAATTCTGTCATAGACACACACACATACCAATATATATGTCAATGACACTAGATATCTGATGTTTTTATCTGATGGGGTTTTTCTCCAGGGTCTGAGTCTGCTTGGGTCTAGTTAGGCAACTACTAACATAGAATGATTCACCAATGATGTCACAGTGATATGGCTTCTTCCCTCAATGAACTCTTGTGTGAGTAGTGAAGTTACCTCTTTGATAGAATGACTTACCACAGATATTACAGTGATCTGGTTTCTCCTCTAAATTAATACGTTTGTGTTGCGTTAAGCTGGTGCCACTGTAGCAGATTCCAAACTACCTTTCATTTGCACTCTTTCAGTTGGTGAAGCTAAATCGCCCTTATATCAAACACTTTCTCCTCTGAAAAGGTAAAATTGTTTTTCTTAACCGAAAGGTTTTCTCCCCTGTTTTCCGAGTGCCAGAATCAGTCTGGAGAAAAGAAGGGCCAAAATCGGTCTAGAGTGTGTTTGTGGAGGGGAGTTTGTTGAAAAGAGGGAACAAACTCAAAGGTAATCCATGCTGTATGCAGTCACTTTGCATGCTAGAAATAGCAGGGATTTATTATGTTCTTTTTTTAAACGACAAATGACTCAATTAAGATAATGCTTCCTCTTAATTCGGTTTTGTATTTCCTAATTATTAAAATGTGAAACCACACTTAAAACCATTCTCAGTGATATTTTGATTATTATTATTATAATGTCCATATATTTTAAAGGACATAAAAATGTTTATAATGCTTCAAGCATGGAAAATTAAATTTAATCTAGCAACTCGAACCCGGGACTTATTCTTTGTAAGACCAGTATTTATTCTATCGGTCACTTTTGCCGAACCGCTAAGTGACAGGACATAAACACACCAGCATCTGTTGTCAAGCAATGCTAGGGGGGCAAATACACACACATATACATACATATATACGACAGGCTTCTTTCAGTTTCCGTCTACCAAATCCACTCACAAGGCATTGGTCTGCCCGAGGCTATAGTAGAAGACACTTGCCCAAGGTGCCACGCAGTGGGATTGAACATGGAACCATGTGGTTGGTTAGCAAGCTACTTACAACACAGCCACTCCTGCGCCTTGTGTAAGTAGTTAAGTTACTTCTTTGATAGACTAATTTGCCATTGATATCACGGGGAGGTTTTCTCCACTGCATGAAAACACTTTTGTCTAGTTAGGCAACTACTAACAGAGAATGATTTATCACAGATGTCACAGTGATATGGCTTCTCCCCTGTATGAACCCTTGAGTGAGTAGTAAATTATCTCTGTGATAGAATGATTCACCACAGACACCATATTGATTGGGATTCTCCCCTATATGAATACGTTGGTGTTGAGTTAAGCTACCGTTTTCAGAGAAAGATTTACCACATAAATCACAGTGATATGGTTTCTCTCCCGTATGGATACGTTTGTGTCGAGTTAAGCTACTGCCAGCAAAGAAGGATTCACCACAGATATCACAGGGATAAGGTTTTTCTCCTGTATGGATACGTATATGTCGAGTTAAGTGACTGTCATTAGAGAATGATTTACCACAGATAGTACAGTGATATGGCTTCTCCCCCATATGAATACGTTTGTGTCGAATTAAGTTACTGCCATTGACAAATGATTTAGCACAGATATCACAGGGATATGGTTTCTCTCCTGTATGAATACGTTTGTGTTGAGTTAAGTGACTGTCAACAGAGAATGATGTACCACAGATATCACACTGATAAGGTTTCTTCCCTGTATGAATTTGTTTGTTTTGACTAAATTTACTTTCTTTAAGAATGACTCTCTACAGATGTCACAGTCATATGATGATTTTCCTAATTCTTCAAACATCTCTTCAAGAAAAATAAAATGAATCCTTAAAGTTTTACACGTCAATAACTTTTCACAAATTTCTCTCCTCTCACCAAAATATATGGATATTTTTCTTCTCCCACCAAAATATATGGATATTTTTCTTCTTTTTGCTTTTATAGTTTATTCCAAACAAATATCACTTCTCTTATATTTCTTCTAAATGTGGTCAATGCCAATATTTAAAAATGTCGCAAATACTCTTTGGAAATCTATCAAAGTATATTTAAAAGAGAAAATTATCTCTTGCACATTTCAGACACAGAAATAAAGAAATGCTTTCTCTCTCAGAGCAAATATTTTACTGTAACTCAGCAATGTTTTATAGAAGCAGGATTATACGTTTGTAGAATATCTTTGCAGAGTCTTTCAAGCATGATACATATTGATGATTGTTTAAAAGTAACAAAATACTTTTTAACCAAATTCATGTGATTTTCTGAAAGAATAGAAAATATAATATAAGACATAAAGTATGTTTAAAAGGCAGATATTCAAAAGTGCTAATTTACGACATTTCTGTTTTCATAAATTGTAGAAGTAATTCTTTATCTGAAGTATTAAATTTATCCCATCTCTCTATTTTCAAGAGATATATCTATCGTAATAACACCTCCTGGACATTGCGTCTGTCCTAGACACACACCAATATACATGTCAATGACACTAGATATCTGATGGTTTCACCTCAGTCATGTGTCGTATTAACACAGCTTTGTTTGGTAACATAGACATCACTCCTCCTCTGCCTCATTCTGTACATTCGTAAATACACAAATACATAGATACGGGCAGCTTAATGTCAATATTTTGTTGAGGATGAAACAGGGAGAAAAGTCAGTAAAGAATCAACATTCTTTTCTACTCTAAGGCACAAAGCTCGAAGATTTTGAGGAAGGGCCAATCAATCAGATTGATCCCAGTACACAACTCGTACTTAACTTATCGACCCCGAAAGGATGAAGGGCAAAATCGACCTTGGCGGAATTTGAACTGAGAACGTAAAGACAGACAAAATACTGCTAAGCATTTCATATATATATATATAAGTATATATATATATATAAACACAGTAGAAGTAAAGACCTGAACCCTTCAAAGGGATGTTTAGCATCGAAGTTCCTGAGGAAAAGCCTAATTTGTAATTTGAAAAGGATTATATTTCCCTCAAAGTTATGAGGGAAAAACTCGGATCTTGTGAATCGTCCCAAGTCCTCTCCCCACCCCCTCGGAAAAGGTTTTCCCCACAAATTTCTATATAATCGTAATCTATACAATTGAAATGTATTTATATAAAATTTCATTTTTAAAAACCCATTTGAAAGCTATGAGGGAAAACCATCGGATCTTGTGAATCATCCGAAATCCTCTCCCCACCCCCTCGGAAAAGATTTTCCCCATAAATTTCTTTATAATCGTAATCTATACCGTGTGAAAGGTATTTATATAAAATTTCATTCTTAAAAACCCATCTTAAAGTTATGTGGGAAATATATCGGATCTTGTGAATTTTCCGAACCGCGTTTTAGGGGTCACTTTCCCGCACATGTGCATGAGGAAGACTTCCGGTAGCCAACCGGAAGTAATCCCATTCTGCGCATGTGCGCTGAAGCTTACACAGCAGCATCAAAACAAACACGTTGAATTCAGCTGGAAAATTATAAGATTCCTGAAATACTGAAATTTTCACTACACTCGAACATTTCCACACATAGCAGCAAAACGGAAAAGATCGGAAAAGGGTTGATGATAATAACAATAACAGTGACGAAGCCGAATATTGAAGAAATCTCTTTCACAAAATACCAAATCTATTAAAGTAGAGCCGCAATTCTTTAAAGACTGGAGTTAGTTCCCTTTGTTCATTGTCAAAACTCTTCCGCACCTTTTTCATCTGCGTTTTGAGAATTTTGCTGCCTCTTTGTTGAGAGAGTTCGATTTTTTGTTCATCGTTGTTTGTGTTAATCGTTTATTGAACAGTGCCCGTTGTGTAACGGTAATTCTGTTTAAAATTGTCATTACCTTCGAGATAATTTTTGAAACATTTTTGAGAAATGGATTTCGACTTGGCGTCGAAGATTGACTTTCCCGCAATGGGAAAAGGTGAATTAAAGGACACTGAAGTAAAAAAACAGTCTTTTTCGGCCGCGGTAGGCGGAACCATGATGGACGTTGAATTCAAGATCGAACAACTATTCGAATTTCGGAACTTTATAAAAATGGAAGGAAACGAAATCAAACTTGTACCGCCGCAAGCGAAGGTACAGGAAATAAAGGAAAAGACAGTTATATACAAAGTGTATAGCTACAAAGAAAAAAAAATCATGGACGTCAGAAACGAGATAGTAGAAAAGTGCTTGTCCCCAGTGTGGGACAAAATTCGCCATGTTGTTCGAGGTGCTCGCAGCGCTACTGTTGAAGCACATTTTGACTCGGCTGAGGTAGCAAGAGAGGTGTCATCAATGACCCTGAAAAATGATGATATCATGTTGCTACCCTCGTATATGGGAAAAAGAACAGCTAAACTGCTGGTAGAGGACATACCGAGAGGGTATGATATAATGTGGGTAGCAGCGGCGGTCCTGCACAATGTAGAGCGGGAAATTTCGATTCTGCAGATGAGAAGGAAAGAGGAGGTACGCTGGAAGGGACAGACGCTGGAACTCCTCGTTCAGGCAGAAAACAAGATATTGGAGAACCTGCCCGATAGGATATTTAACGAGGATGGAACGTCCATGAGAGTGTCAGTGGAGGGACGCAGACCTAGGCGCTTTAAATGTGGCGAAAAGGGTCACGTCCGCTCGAACTGTTTAAAAAAAAAGAAAACCAACGAAGCCCCTCCTCAAAGTGCTTCAAACACTGAAGGGGAGAAGGCGGAAAAAGAACCCTAGACGACGACAAGCAAAGAAACCGAAACGGAGGATTGTATTGAACAAATGGATTACACACAGGTGACACACAAAAGAAAAAAAGATAACACCCTGGACTCCCCTCCCCAAACAAGGAAAAAATCAGCAAGCACCGCAGACATACATACAAAGCAAATTCGGTTAATATAGGGCGTTACGTCTATCAGAAAATCAAAAAAAAAATGTGTGTAATAGGTGTAAAACAACTTCCTATGAACGAATATGAAAAAAAAAATTCGCGCATGCGAAAGGGGGGTGGGGGAGAGGCCTCGGAAAATTCACATCGGGAAGTTCCGAAAGCGTCTGAGGGGCTGACCCGGGCACCAAAACAAAAAAAAAATAGTGTAATATGTGTAAAACAACTTGCTCTAAACGAATATGAAAAAAAAATGCGCTCCCGCGAAAGAGGGGTGGGGGAGAAGCCTCGGAAAATTTATATCGGGAAGTTCCGAAAGCGTCTGAACCGGGCACAAAAACAAAAATAGCGTAATAGGTGTAAAACAACTTGCTCTAAACGACTATCATGAAAAAAATGCGCGCTCGCGAAAGGGGGGTGGGGGAGAGGCTTCGGAAATTTCACATCTTCAGTCCACGGCCTTTAAACTAAGAAAAAATAGTGTAATTGGTGTAAAACTACTTGTTCTAAACGAGTATCAAGAACACACACTCACACATGAATCATAAACTCCGTATTTTTGTACATATTTCGCAAAAAAAAAAAAATAAATAAAGAGAATAAAAGGGCTGGGGAATTTGCTCCCCAGCCCTACCCCCACGGCACTATTCATTGGAAAACAGTTCGCCAAGCCCCTCCCCATAAAACAAGATTTGAAAAAGTTTTTTTAAAAAAATGTTAAGATCATAGCATTTGATGAAAAAAACGAGAGGGTATATAAACACTTTAAATTTTCCAAATTTAAACTATTCAGCAAGGCTACAGACATAAAAGCAACCACTCGCTTCGCAAAAATAAAGGAAGACGAGTGGAAGGAGGAAATACTACAAGAACATCTGAAGAATAGACTTATAAGAGATGTAACGAAGGAAGTACTGGAGGGTAAACTTGTTATAACCCCGGCAACCACACCTACCCAGAGCCCGGTGGCAACGCCGGTTAAGAGCCCTGCAGCTTCGACCACAAGAGAGGAAGAAGGGGAAGCGGGCAGATTTAAACTGTCATGCTCCCTTTCTCAACCGTAAGTTCATTTATTTTTTCTCTCACCGACAATGGCTAAGCTGGGTTGTGTGAATGTACGTGGAATGGGGTCGAAATGGAAACAAATTTGTTTCCTGAACGACCTCACGACACATGGAGTGGACATAGCTATTGCAACCGAGTTCAAGATGAACGGGGCCCAAGCGTTCTCGCCTCTTCTAAATGGTTTCGAGAAATTTATTTCTCCTAGCCGAGGAAGAGGCAGAGGCGTGGCAGTCCTTATCAGGAAGAGCTTGGACTTGCAGGTAAGTACTGTCTTTCTGGACCCAGAAGGCAGGCTGGTTGTTCTGGATGTGACCCACGTAAGTAAACAGTCCTTCAGGTTGGTAGCTGTCTACGCTCCGAATGAGTTTTGGCAGGCGGGTCTTTTTCGGAACCTGGAGGGCTTTTTCGCAACGTCGAAAACGGTAGTCTTAGTAGGGGACTTTAACACTGTCCTTGAAGCGCGGGTCGACAGTGTTGGCTCAACCAATAGGAAGGGGGACCCTAGCCTCAAGGGTCTACTAGAGAGCTTTGATCTAGTGGACCGTTACCGACTGGATGAGCCGAGCGTTCCACAGTGGACGTGAAGTAACAACGACGGCTCACACAGATTGTATTTAGATAGGATATTCGTTAAGAAAAGAGATAAGGATACGTTTAGTTGTCCACAGTTTCACATTGTGCCTTACACAGGTCACAAATTTGTGACGTGTAGGATGCAATTAGATAAGTGTCATAGACAGGGACCCGGGTACTGGAAGCTGAACAAGGCTATTTTGAATTGTGAAGACTTCCGTACCCGGATTAAGGTGTTAGTACAGGGGTGGTGTGGCGCCGGAGCGGGGGAGGGCCTTAAAAGACTTCCTAGCCGGCGGACCGCAGCTCTCGAGGCGTGAGGTGGAGTGCTGTGAAGAAGCGATCACTCCCGCGGAGATAGAGGAGATACTGGCCGGAGGCGCCGGGGTTGGATGGTCTGCCCTACGAGTTTTACCAAAGTATGCCAGACTTGTTCGGGGAAATATTGGCAGGCGTCTACACGAACTGGCAGCAGAATGGGAGAATTCCCAGTTCTGTAAGCCGGGGAGTGGTGACGCTAATCCAGAAAGACCCGAGCAAGGGGGATAACATTAGTAACTACAGGCCCATAACTCTACTTAATGTAGAGTTAAAGATTTTGGCCAAGGTGTTGGCAAAAGGTTGACGGTTGTCGTGGAGAAACTTGTAGGGAGAGAGCACAGACATGTGCAATTCCAGGCAGGTCGATCCAGGACAATCTTCACCTTATACGCTACACCTTAGATAGGGTGGGTAAATTAACCGGCAAGGGCGGGGTAATGGTCCATTTAGACCAAAGTAAAGCGTTCGATAGGGTAGACCATGAGTACCTGGCGACGGTCCTCGAAGCGGCTGGACTGGGCCCTGAATTTCGCGGGTGGATCTCCGCTATGTATAGCGGCCATCAAGTCCACCGTCCAGATAAACGGTTACCTAACGGAACCGTTTTCGATCGAATGTTCAGTTCGTCAAGGGTGCCCCTTGTCACCACTTTTGTACGTGTTGGCTCTTGAGCCATTGCTGCGAAAGTTGGAGAGGCTGGGAAGTAACTCGGATGAGATCGGAGTGTGGAGGACGGTTACTGCTTATGCGGATGACGTCACCCTCATCGTGTCCAATGAGGCCCAGCTACCTTGTGTGGAAGAGGCTATCAGAGGATACGAGGCGGTGGCAGGAGCAAGGGTTAACAAGGACAAGTCGGTTGGCTTGCGCCTCGGCACCTGGAGGAGCAAGTCGATATCGTCCAGTGTCGTAGGACACTGGACGGATGGCCCTGTTAAGTTGCTAGGAGTTTGGTTTGGGCCAGACTCCCAAACGGAGAGGAATTGGAGTGAGGTGACGGGCAAGGTGGAGGCCATAGTACGGACCTGGTCCGGAAGGTTTCTGTCCTTGAAAGGAAGGGCGGAGGTGGTACAGATGTTCATTGCATCTGTAATCACTTACCGCCTGACCGTTGTCCCTTGCCCCGATTCATGGCTTAGCAAGTTGGAGCAAATCCTTTTCCGCTTTTTGTGGAAGGGAGGAAAGCCACTTGTGAGGCGCTCCGTTTGCTGCCAGGAACCGTTAAAGGGTGGGTTAGGAATGCCTTGGTTGATGATGCGCAGACATGCGTTGAGGCTGAAGCATCCCTGGCACCACCTGGAGGGTGATAAGGTGTGGAGTCCGCTGGCAGGGGAATTTTTCCCGAGACCGGCCTCCTTAGTGAATTTTAAACCCGGTTGCATCAAAAGATGGAAACTGACTTTATGGCAAAAGGAGTGCAGACAGGCACTCACGCTGATCCACAAGGCGGGCAAGGCCGGCTGCGGAAATACCACCTCGGTATTTTATAGAAGGCTGGTAGAGGCAAAGAACGACGACGTCCTAGGAGGGGCTCTGGGGTTTGACGAAAACCAGCTTACCAACCTGTTTAAAAAGACTTTCAGGACGGGGTATTTGGATAATTTCCAAAGATCCCTGGCCTGGCAGTGTTATAGGAACGCTTTACCTGTTCGCGAGAAGTTATCGCGGCACGGAATTTCAGTGCCACCGACGTGTCCAAGATGCGGGTTGGACGATGAAACCATCCAGCACGCTTTTGTACACTGTCGGAAGTTGTCAGACTTGATAAGTTACGCAGAACACGTGTTATCGCATGTGGGACGAGTACAGCTGTCGGCTGAGTCTATGATTAAGATGATACCGCCAACTGGACTCTCGAAGGAAGGTGAGGCATGTTTTCACTGCACGGTTGCAGTAGTAAAAGAATGCATGTGGCGTACAAGAATGGAAGGAGTCGCGATAGGATCCTTTGTCTCGGGCCCCGGCTTGCTCACTTACTTCAGATATCATCTGAAGAGCAAAATGGGGCTGGAAAAGAGGATCTTACCACGGGGTGTGTATGAGAAAAGATGGAAGGAAGTCGTAAAAAAGGTGGGTGTCAGAAACCCAGCTTAACTATGGATGGAGGAGAGGAAAGAAAAGCTGTGGGGCCTTATAGGTTGCCGGGGTTTAAAACATCGGTAACGATCGCAAGTTTATGTAATGTTATAATATTCTATTGGTCATGTAAAGGACAATTTATAGACAAATTTTTATAATGAATAATCCAAATGTTATGGAAAATTTTTAATCGAACCTCTTAACTGTCTTTTGCATGTATGTCCTGTATTTGTACTATGTATGATTGTATAATCATAATAAAGAAATAATTGTAAAAACTCTTCCTCATTAAGTGTATTTCTTGTTCTTGTTTCACACGCACCTTGATTGTTTGATCAGTTCCACTTGACAACTGATATTTAAGAGAAAATCCAATCAAATATATACAAATGATTGGTAATTAACTGTCTAAAGAAACAGATACCGCATTTATGATTATGTGGACCTGAAAAATATTAATTAACGTTTGTTGTAGAAACCTAGAAATTCTCTTGAAGCTGTCGTTGTCCACTCTGACTTCAGTTCTCACATCTTCCTCCTTCACTCTTTCTCTCCATATCTATTACTATGTAAGTATTTATTTAAACATTTCTATTATATATGTGTCATATTATGTACATTATACATAATTATACGAAAGGCTGTAATTTTAATACTTTCGTTGTGATATCGTTTTCTTTTAGACATTTCATTGCAGTTTTGGTTACTTTCTAAATTATTTGTAAAAACGTTGGATTAATCCCTTGTTTAGATAACAATGTAATAGATGTAATTCGTAAGAAATGGGGAATGTATAAAAATACGAGTGTACACTTGAAATACTGAAACGAAAAGCAAATATCGTATCGAGAGGAAATAGAACGGCTTTTATTTGAGACGTAGGAAGTCTTTATTTCTGGTGGTTCTTCTACATCATTAAAAGTTAGAATTAATATATTTTTCTAATTTATTTAATTTTGTGTGTGTAGAGTGCTGCTTTAAGCACCTAATATAATCCCTCGTCACATATTTTTATTTGGGGGAATTTTCAGAAATTTTTGCCTTCTTCAGGACGCGCCAAACTCTTTGGAGGAATCTGGCTTTCATTCTCCACATCAACCAATAATTTTTCCTACATTAAAATTTCCACACTAAGGATTTTGATGCTGTAAGTGAGACATCAATATTATTTACTGACATTTATTCATCTTTTATTCTCAACAAAATATTAACGTTGAGCTAACCGTATATATATGTATATATATATATATGTATGTATTTGTGAATATGCCTCCGATGCAGGTTGCATGTAAAAAGTACCATTCGAGCATGATTGATGCTAGTGCTGCCTGACTTGCACCCATGCATGTGGCACATACAAAGCACCATTCAAGCATGGTCGATGCCAATGCTACATGACTGGCTCCGTGGCACATAAAAGGCAACTGCTACTCGTTCAAACAGCATCCAGCTGTAGAACCCATGCCAGCGTGGAAAGCAGATGTTAAACGATGATGATAAAGGTAGAGAAAGAGCGATGTCTGTTTTAGCAAACAAAGATACAAGACTGCAATGAAAACATCAGAAATCTAGAGTCATTTATTTGTATATTGGTGTGTGTGGAAGTGTGTCTATGACAGACTTTATATTCCAGGAGTTGGTATTATAATAGATGTGTTTACTCTATGATATAAACATTTTGGTAATGCAGAAATTGGATAAATTTAATAGTTCAGATAAAGAATTACTTCTACAATTTGTGAAAACAGAAATGTCATAAATTTGCACTTTTGAATATCTGCCTTTTAAACATACTTGATGTCTTGTATGAAATTGGCTAAAAAGTATTTTTTACTTTTAAAGAATCATCAATATGAATCATGTTTGAAAGACTCTGCAAAGATATTCTACAAACATATAATCCTGCTTCTATAGAACGTTGCTGAATTACAGTAAAATATTTCCTCAGAGAGAAAGCATTTCTTTACTTCTGTGTCTGAAATGTGCAAGAGATAATTTTCTGTTTTAAATATACTTTGATGGATTTACAAAGAGTATTTGCGACATTTTTTAAATATTGGCATTGATCACGTTTAGAAGAAATATAAGAGAAGTGATATTTGTTTGGAATAAACTATAAAAGCAAAAAGAAGCAAAATATCCATATATTTTGGTGAGTGAAGAACTATTTTTGAAAAGTTGTTGATCTGTACAACTTGAAGGATTGATTTTATTATTCTTGAAGAGATGTCTGAAGAATTAAGAAAATCATCATATGACTGTGACATCTGCAAAGAGACATTCTTAGAAGAAAGTAAATTCAATCAACACAAACAAATTCATGTAGAGGAAGCACCATATCGCTGTGATATTTGTGGTAAATCATTCTCTCGAAGCGATAGCTTAACCAGACACAAGCGTATTCATACTGGGGACAAACCATATCACTGTGATATCTGTGGTATATCATTCTCAGAAAGCAGCAGTTTAACTAAACACAAGCGTATTCATACAGGGGAGAAACCATATCGCTGTGATATCTGTGGTAAATCTTTCTCTGAAAGCAGAAGCTTAGCTAAACACAAGCATATTCATACAGGGGAGAAACCATATCACTGTGATATCTGTGGTAAATCATTCTCTGATGGCAGCAGCTTACCTCAACACACACGTATCCATACATGGGAGAAACCTTATCACTGTGATATCTGTTGTAAATCATTCTCTGATGGCAGTAGCTTAACTCAACACACACGTATTCATACAGGGGAGAAACCATATCGCTGTGATATTTGTAGTAAATCATTCTCTCAGAATAGTGGCTTAACTCGACACAAACGTATTCATACAGGGTAGAAAACATACCCCTGTGGTAAGACATTCTCTGGAAACAGTCACTTAACTATCCACAAATGCATTCATACTCAAGAAAAATCAATTCACAGTGATATCTATGGCAAATCATTTACACAAAATCATTTCTGATTTAAACAAGTCTTTCCTTATGAAGTGGGTCCATAACACAGTGATATTTGTTGTATAACATTTCCTCAGAAGGACAAAAGACATATCTCATAAAGACATCCACAGAATATAGAAACTATATGAATGTGACATCTATGGTAAATCTTTGACATGAAATCATCCATTATTGAATCAAAAGAGCATTGACAGAGGAAGGAAAACATATCACTGTGATGTTAAACCTGAATCATTCTTTCAAAATGGTGAATTGTTTGTACACAGTCCTGTTAATATGAAGAATATGCCATACCCTAAGATATCTGATAATGATCAATTATAACATAAATGAATTCAAACAGAAGGGGAACCATATCACTACGATGATGATGATCCTCATCATTTAACATTCACTTTTACATTCTTCTATGGATCAGATTGAATTCATCGATACCTTCCCTGTTTCCAAGCAAGGAAATATTTTCCCTGGTGAGACATATTTTACACAGAAGACTGCAAATGAACAACTACACAAGTATGACGGTCATGATGGCCATTTATGAACACCACATAATATCTGGACAAGGGTGCACACACACACACACACACTTATGTACGTCTGAAGATTTTCTTATAGGAAATATCTTATATGTTTTCTACACATCTAATAGTTTGTAATTCCTATTAGGCAATGAAACACATGTAATGCTGAATAAATAATATCAAACTTTTCTCCTCTGTCCTTATGTGTTATGTAATTACTCTGCAAAAAATATTATCCAAACCACCCACAAAAATAATATATATGTATACCGTAAATCCTTGAGTAATATCCGCATTTTTTTCCCAAAATTTATTGGTCAAAATCCCTAGTGCGTACTATATACGAGGTTAAAAATGAAAAGTATTTTCTAAGCAATGTCCGAGTCTCTATTTTGCTCTCAGACAATGTTTATTAAGCTAAGCCTGAAAGCAATGAAGTCATAAAAGAATCATCCATAACTTTCAATAAGCAACATTTATTAAAATAAAAGTATTCAGAATAGCATGTAACAAAAACAATTTGCAAACATATTTACATTCCCATATAACAGTTAAAAACATCACCATTATTGTATTACGCATGCGTGGAAGTGTTTGTTTGACTAGGTGCTGCTGGCTTAATGACGCATGACTCAAGTTAGAGAAGGGGTATGTATTATACACAAGGTTTAGGTTTAGGTGTTATACTCGAGGATTTACGGTATATATATATATATATATAGTAACCAGCTTGTTTGTGGTGAAAGTTGGTGTGCATCAGGGATCTGTGTTACCATTGTTGTTTGCAATAGTGGTTGATGTGGAGAAGGAGAGTGCAAGAAAGAGACTGTAAATGGAGATACTGTATGCATCAGACCATGTTCTGATGAGAGAGAAGTTTTGGAAATGGAAGGAGGCATTTGAAAGCCAGGGTTTGAAGGTAAACCTAGGGGAGAGAAAGGTGATAGTGAGTGGGGTGGAAGAAGTGTTGGTGAGTAAGGTGGATCCATGTGGTGTCTGGGAGGAGGGTAATGGCAAATGCAGTGTTGTGTATGACATGTGATAACATTGGAGAAATCCACATTTTTCATTAAGAAAATTAGGACCTGGGTTTGCACTCCCTTAGCAAATTTTGTTGCTGGGCCACTATTCATATGTGTAGGTAAAATCTGTATAAGAAGAAAACGAGATTTCACATGCACACATGAAGCTTGTAAGAACAAGTATTGGATCTTTTCAGTTTGAACGGCAGTTTTTTCTAGCGGTGTCATATGAAATTGTGACCCATAATTATGACCCTAGTATCGATCTATTGCATTTTAATCTATTTTAGGGTTAGGGGTGGGGGAAAAGGTATCTTTTTTTCTTCAGAAGTGTAAATAAACCCAATCTGTTTCTTAAACTAGGGACATTCATACGGCACAACGTTTCTTTACCTCAATAGATGTCATTGATTAGTTGAAGTTGAAGAAGAAAAAAACAACAAATATCTTACAAACTATAGAATTTTCATAGTAAAGCCAAGAGGATGTTTTATAAACACATTCTACCAGTATACGAAGTTTAAAAGTCTTTAGTTGCGTGGAAATTATTTTTAAAAACTGCCGTTCAAACCGAAAAGATCCCAAATATTTAAGGCTTTTTTCACCAAGTTTAAAATACAACACACACACACACACACACAAGAAGAAGCACGCAGTTGACAAGACAACACGTGCTCACAGAAAGTTGGTTTTATTGTCTACTCGAAATGAATGATTACACATTTTTTATGTTGACCCGAAAAATATGAATTAACGTTTGTTGTAAAGAGTAAGAAATCCTCTTGAAGCTATCATTGTCCACTCTGACTTTAGTTCTAACCACTTCAACATATTCTCACATCTTCGTTGACTCTCTCTCTCTCTCTTCGCATATGCATTACTATGTAAGTATTATATTTATATAAACATTTCTATTGTATATGTGTCATATATATTTCTTTACTACCCACAAGGTGCTCAACATAGAGGGGAAAAACAAGACAGACAAACGGATTAAGTCGATTACACCGACCTCAGTGCGTAACTGGTACTTGATTTATCGACCCAGAAAGGATGAAAGGCAAAAGTCGACCTCGGCGGAATTTGAACCCAGAACATACCGGCAGACGAAATACCGCTGAGCATTTCGCCCGGCGTGCTAACGGTTCTACCAGCTCAATATACATCTGTTTGTTTGGATGTGGTGAGTAAGTTAAAAGAAAGAATCTCCCCAAACAAACACAAAATTATATGAAAGTAAGGCTATTATTTTAATACTTTCATTGTGTTGTCGCTTTCTTTTAGACATCTCACTGCATTTTTGGTTATTTTTCTATATTTGTTAACGTCAGATCTTTATCGTGTTTAGATAACATGTTCTCTGTGTTTCTGACATGTAAATTTGACAATAATTAAGTTAATTGCGAGAAAATTCCGATGTAACTTGTAACCAAAAAATGGGGAACGTGTAAAAGTACGACTGTGCACTTGAAATACTGAAACGAAAAGGCATTATCGTCTACAGAAGAAATTAAACTGCTCTGTATTGAAACACTACAAAGTACCCAATTTGACCAACAATAAAAATCCGTTTATATGATCTTTTAATTAAAAACTTGTCGTCAATACATTAAAAAGTGGCGGGGATCTTTTCTATTCTGAAGCCAGTTTTTTCAAATTTTTCCTACTGAACCAAACAATTTGAAACTTCGTATTCTGGTAGAATGTGTCAAAAGTAAACTTAATTGTAAACCAGAATGAAAACGGAATTGTAACTTCTAAGTTTAACGTTGTTTAATAATTAGAATTTTAACCAATGATATTCCGTCATTCGGCTTTATTTTATTTACTCCGTCTCGACCACCAATTTCGTGACGTATTAAACATCTTAAATGTAAACAAGTCAGCCACCTTCTAATAACAATATTTAAAACTAGTTAATAAGCCACATGTATTAAATTGAAAATGTTTCCATTCTGTATGTCTGCATGTATGTGTGTGTGTATGTATGTGTAAGTATGTGTGTGTGTGTATGTATGTATGGCCGATTCATCGTAATTACGATGAATCGGCCAAAAAATTTCAGTTATCTCTCTCTTTCACACATTACTCTCTCTGTCTCTTCACACACACTAACAGAAGCACTTCACTTACACAACATACTGTCTCCCACACCCCATCAAACACACACACAACATACTGTCTCCCACACCCCATCAAACACACACACACACATGTACATCAATGCTTCCCCTAGACGGTAACTTCAAAGACAAACTTCCCTCGTCATAAAATCGCTTCCTCTTAGTCTCTTTCGCTCTCATTACTTATATAAAAAAATAAAAGTTTTTTACGGAAATCGACGGAAAACTTGTGCTACGACAAGCGAAACTTCGCCGAAATGTAATATTAAAAAAGCAAAGAGCTGGCAGAAACGTTAGCACGCCGGGCGAAATGCGTAGCCGTATTTCGTCTGCCGTTACGTTCTGAGTTCAAATTCCGCCGAGGTCGATTTTGCCTATCATCACACACACACACACACACACACACACACACACACACAACACACACACACACACACACCACACACACACACACACACATAGCAGAAAAGAAGTTTGCCAATGTCCAGCGACGTGAGGACCAAAGAACTGAGGTATTTCGTATTGCTAGACAGTGTGTCAGAGAAAATAGTGATGTTACAGGGGAGAAATGTGTCCGCATGGATGATGGGGCACTTGCTTTTATTGTTGGTGAAAAGAAAGAGGCTTGGAGAAGCCATTATGAAAGACTGTTGAATGTGGAGAATGAATGAGAGGAGGAGAGCCTGCCAAATGTTGACCCAGTAGAGGGATCAGCTATCCAAATAGACAGCTCCCTTGTAGTTAAGGCAATTAAGGATATGAAACCAGGTAAAGCCCCCGGCCCATCATGAATCACTGCTGAGATGCTTAAAACAGCTGGTTATGCGGGCTATGGCCTAGTCACCCGTATTGTTAACCAGGTAGTTCATAATGGAGTCATACCCAATGACTGGCGTAGCAGCACCATAGTCAACTGCTACAAGGGTAAGGGTGATGCTCTAGATAGAAATAACTACAGGGGTATTAAACTGTTGGATCAGGTGATGAAGGCCACAGAGAGGGTCATAACCCATCTCATTAGGGAGAGAATTTGCTTAGATGAGATGCAGTTCGGTTTTGTGTCGGGTAGAAGCACCACTGATGCTAGATTCCTGGTCCGACAACTGCTGGAGAAATACCTAGCTAAAGATAAACCCCTCTACATAGCTTTTGTGGACTTGGAGAAAGCCTTTGACAGGGTTCCCCGATCCCTTATCTGGTGGTCGATGCGGAAACTGTTGATTCATGAATGGCTAATAAGGGCTGTACAGGCTCTATACAGAGAGGCTGTCAGCAAGGTTAGGATTGGCAACGAATATAGTGAAGAATTCCGGGTAGAAGTAGGTGTACACCAGGGCTCAGCCCTCAGTCCCCTTTTATTCATCATAGTCATCCAGGCAATAACAGAGGAATTCAAAACAGGTTGCCCCTGGGAGCTCCTCTATGCTGATGACCTGGCCCTCATAGCAGAATCGCTACCGGAACTAAAAAAGAAATTTCGGGTGTGGAAACAAGAGTTGGAATCAAAGGGCCTTAGAGTAAATGTAGCGAAGAACAAAGTTATAGTATGCAGAAAGGCGAACTCAGCACACACCCCATCGGGCAGGTGGCCCTGCTCGAGCTGTAGGAAAGGTGTAGGTAGAAACTCCATAAGATGCACCCAATGTAAGCTATGGACGCACAAGAGGTGCAGCAACATTAAAGGGAAATTAACAGATAAGATAGCTTTCATGTGCAGCAGATGCACAGGGACAATAGACACCACAGACACTCAGAAAACAGATTCCATCACACTCCAGGGAGAGAAACTAGAAGTAGTTGATAGTTTCCGCTACCTGGGTGACCAAGTTAGTAGTGGGGTGGATGCTCAGAGAGTGTCACCACTAGAACACGAATAGCCTGGGCAAAGTTTAGAAAGCTGCTACCCCTACTGGCGACAAAGGGTCTCTCACTCAGAGTGAAAGGTAGATTGTATGATGCATGTGTGCGAACTGCCATGCTTCACGGCAGTGAAACATGGGCCGTGACTGCAGAGGACATGCGTAGACTTGAAAGAAATGAAGCTAGCATGATCCGCTGGATGTGTAATGTCAGTGTGAATGCACGACAGAGTGTAAGCACCCTGAGAGAAATGCTAGGCATAAGAATCCGTGGCTTCCCTAAATCGCAACTCTGTGCCACGGGAGAGTTTTAGCCTCCGCGATGATGGGCAGATCTGGACATTCGTCAAGTCTGGTGAGTCATGGATAAGGGATGCCAGTTGGACTGAGCAGACTGCACCCACAACACCAACTGGCAATGCAAAATCTTGGGGAAACTAACCAAGAACAATCAGCCATCCCCTGTATATCATCATCTGAAATCCAGATATAAACTGCTGTCCTTGAATGCCCGTAGTTTATGCAACAAGGTGCATCTTTTTGTCTCCTACGTCAAAAGTATCAACCCAGATTTCATCACAGTCACGGAAACGTGGGCACACTCTGCACTCTGTGATGGAGTTTTCAGCATAGCCGGCTACAACCTGTTCCGCAAAGACCGCATTAATCGCCGTGGAGGGGGTGTGATGATTTATGTTCGATCAAGTCTTTCGGCAATCCCCTGTGATGATTTGAACCAATCTCAGCAGGAGGTATATTTCTGCAATGTACACATGACCATGTCAACACTTCTGCTCGGAGTCGTTTACCGTCCTCCAAATTATCGCCAAGACGCACAGCTTTTTGATCTCCTCAGGGCGGCTGCCATGAAAACAGCCACATATGTGTGTTGCGGGGGACTTCAATTTCCCTGAGATTGACTGGGAGGCCTTCCGTTGGCCGCAAAGTGCAGACGATTTTCTTGAACTGGTGCTGAATTCGAATTGGTCCCAGTTGTTACCTCCCCCCACAAGAGGTAACAACACTTTGAATCTGCTACTAACCGCTTCTCCAAACAATCATTAGTGTCGCTACCGAAGAACCTTTGGGTGACTCTGATCATTCCATGATCATGGCGACTTGTCTCTGATTGGTTGTAACAAAAAACACAACCATCTTCAGATTGCCCGCTTTGACTGGAATAAAGCAAACTGGAGCTCTTATTGTACTGAGCTGCAATGCCAAAACTGGCGCGAGTTTTATGCCTCTGGAGATGTGGACACTATACTCCAGAACATTCTGAATTCAATATGGGCAGCATGTGCAGCATCAGTACCACGCAAGCACAAAAACCACCCAATAGTGCAATTTGAGAGACTGCAGTCCGACTTGCCAGGAAAGAACGCCGTAATGCTGAACGGGAATACAAATTGCATAAATCAGAGAGCAACAGGAAAAAGCGCAATAGGTCAGCCAACCACCTCAAGCAGGTGACAAAAAAGGCAGTGCTTGAATTTGAACAACGCATTGCAGCTAACCCTGACAGCAAAGGGTTCTGGAAGTATGTGCACTCAAAGCAGAGACCCCACTCTCCTGTTGGTCCCCTTCGCAATCCCCACACAGGACAGATTACTGGCAATCCCAAAGAATGTGCAGAAATCATTGCTGGATGCTATGCCGGCATCTTTACTGTCGAAGACCAAAATGTTCCATCATCATCACCACTGACATCGGACTCTATATCTTCTATGTAATTTACACCAGCAATGCTGCAACGCCACCTAAAGAATAAACGCAATTATGCCTCTCCTGGTCTCAATGGTGTTACATACCTACTTCTCAAACGCAGTGGGTACTTTCTTCTATGCCAACTTTCTCTATTCTTCCAATTCTGTCTCGACAATGGTGTTACTCCAGAACAGTGGAAAACTGCCAGTGTCATCCCTCTGTTAAAAAAAGGCGACCGCACATCGCCTGTCAACTATCGCCCCGTCAGTCTTACTAGCTGCATCGCCAAACTGATGGAATCCTGTATCAGAGAAACCCTCTGGAACTTCTGGAAGTCTCACTGCCTCAGCCAGCCGTCACAATTCGGATTTATTCCTAACTCCAGCTGCTGTAATCAACTCATCGAGTTTCTTGAGGACGTTACCCAAATCACTGATCGCGGATCCTGGGTGGATGTTGTTTACCTGGACTTTGCTAAGGCTTTTAACTCTGTGCCACACAAAAGACTTATGGTGAAGCTTTCTGCGTTGGGTGTAAGAGACGAACTGTATAACTATAACTGGTTAAAGTCCTTTATTTTCGGCCGAAAAGAGGTTGTCACAGTTCTAGGACAGCACTCTTCGCCCTATGAGATGACATCTGGTGTGCCGCAGGGATCTGTTCTTGGCCCTCTTTTATTTGTTGCATATGTTAATGACATAGATGCCAACTTAAAGAATGCCACAGTGCTGAAATATGCAGATGACATCAAGCTGTACCTCCAAATAAAGAGGTCAAATCCTGTACACTATGGATCTCTATTGCAAGCAGACCTGGACACAATGCAGCAGTGGATCATGGACTGGCAACTGAAGCTGGCTGTGGACAAATGTACCACCATGCATTTTGGGAGGAGAAACCCAGCGTCCACCTACTCTCTCCACAACACTAGTCTCAAAAAGTCTTCAAGTGAACGTGACCTGGGTGTTATTGTCAACAGTGATTTGCGTTGGACAAAACACATCGCTAAAATTGTCAAGAAGGCTGAGGGTGTCTTGGCATCACTCACCAAATCCTTTGTGAGCCGCTCTCCGGCTATCTATCTGCAGCTTTATATAGCTATGGTAAGACCTCACCTGGAATTTGCATCACCGGTCTGGAACCCTTATCTTGCCCAGGACATCAATCGTCTAGAAGCTGTTTAGCGACGTGCAACCAAAAGAATACCCTCCATCAGGCATTTGCCATGTCCTGAACGCCTTACTTCCCTGGGCATGGACACATTAAAACTCCGACGTCTGGCAGCTGACTCGGCAGACACCCATAAAATTATCAACCATCGCACAAACAATAACTCTGAGCACCTCTTCAAACTCCACCCATCTAACACCCGTGGACATATTTACAAAGTAAGAAAACAGCACAGCTCCCATGACTTCAGGAAACATTTTTTCACGCTGAGAGTTGCTGAAGCGTGGAACAAACTGCCGGCATCGGTTGTTAGTTGTCGGAGCACTGCATCCTTCAAAACTTCCATGCTTCCTGAGATTCGCCAACACTACACTTGATTTTCTCCCTCTCCATACACACACAAGCATGTTCACTTTCCAGACATTTCTACATTGCTGCATGTACTTTATATGCACTTTCTGACAAGTTGTGTGCACCTGAGCACTGTATACAATAATTTCATTATTATTATTATAAGAAGCATCAGATGCGGTGTGCAAGAGTGACGCTTGCGATGGTATGGTCATGTACTGCGGATGGATAAGGAGAGATGTGTGAAGAAGTGCCACTCCCGAACAGTTGAAGGAATCAGGGGGAGAGGTAGACCCAGGAAGACATGGGATGAGGTAGGCAAGCATGACCTCAGAGCGTTGGGCCTCACTGAGGCAATGGCGAAGGACTGAGATCTCTGGAGATGTGCTGTGACTACTAAGACCCGTGATGCTTCCGGCACCAGTTCCGCATACCCCCTGCCCATTCAAAGTACCTTGGATCCCGGAACATCTCACTGTGCTTGAGGAGACCTGTTGAGTCAAGTGCATGTACATGAACATCAAACCAAATATCAATGGAAACAGTAGTTGTGATACCTGTGCCGGTGACACATAAAAAGCACCATCCGAACGTGGCCGATGCCAGACCCCTCTGGCACCTGTGCCAATGGCACATAAAAAGTACCCACTACACTCACGGAGTGGTTTGCATTATGAAGGGCATCCAGCTGTAGAAACACTGCCAGATCAGACTGGAGCCTGGTGCAGCCTTCTGGCTTCCCAGATCCCGGTTGAACCGTCCAACCCATGCTAGCATGGAAAACGGACGTTAAACGATGATGATGATGATGATGATACACCGAGTAAAAAATTTCAGTTATCTCTCTCTTTCACACATTACTCTCTCTGTCTCTTCACACACACACTAACAGGGCTTGATGATTGTGTTGGCATCTTGAGAGGGGTTCCAGGGAAACAAGGTGTGGTTTAGGAACCCGAGGATGTACCTCATGAAACACGTGTTGCCAAAGAATAAAACAGTAATTTATTTATGTATTTTTTGGTATACAACCTGCCATTAACCCCTTTCTTATAAAATAGTTGAAGAATCTGGGGTGTAGGAATTTGGACAGTATTGGAACTTTTAACTTCTTGCTCTCTATCTTATGATCTCCAAAATTTAAGAATCTTGTGTTAACTGGGCTCTTATTATTTACTCTGACTCTGCCACCACCTCAATGCAAAGATTATCAATATCAGAATCATCTTCACAACCACTACTGAGACATCCTAACATAATCAATGCCACTACTTCTATCATCATCATTATCATCATCATCCACTTCCGCCACCACCACTACCACCACCTCTGCAAAAACACCAACACTATAATTGCTGCCATCATACACATCCACTGTCAACACTACACCACCACCACCACTGCCATGATAACCACATCTACCACTTCCAACACCATTGCCACCACTATCTATGAGACATCCTAAGTTAGATACTACTTTCACTTTCTAGTTGGTCTTTGAGTCCATTTTATCTAATCTATCTCTCTAAAAGATGCAAACCAAGTAGCATTAAATGGAGAATGGATGTGAGCAGAAAGAGAGTAAGTTCTATTCCAGTTTACAACAATTATAGAATTATTCTCAAACCATAAGTGAAGGGTGGAGAGGAGTGAAGGAGGAGTCATGTTTCCTCCGAGAGGTTACAGAAGTATTATTACACTGTTGTTAGAATAGCTGTGGAAAATGTAATTGAAATCAAATTTGATGCTAAATTCTTTTATAGTCATGTTCCCAAGTAAATAAACATAATCAATTGAACAGTCTGAGTAAAATAACTACTTTCTTGAATTATAATCAGGTGTTTGGATCAACAAAATTATGAGATAAAGGTGAGAAGGTCAGTAGAGTGTCTATCTGCTTGTAACTATGTAGACACTTAAAATAATGAGTGAAAGCATGATATACATTACTAAGTCATACTCGCTTGCAGGCAGTCACTATGATTTTTTTTATCTGCTTATATATATGCAATGAAGCATTGATGTTTCATTGTATATTTGGACATAACAATTAATTCTTCATCGTCAAACTGTCCAACCCATGCCAGCATGAAACATGGATGTTAAATGATGTTGACTACATGATGACACTTCACATTATTGAAATTGGGAATAAGAACTAGATCATCTGATGATGTTAACACATGACAGAGTGGCTTCCTCTCCATGTAGCAAGGAAGATTTAATTGATATGTTTCTCCTTTTAGCATTTAAACCGGCCATATCTGGCCCAAATATTCTACCCTGTTTTATGTTCAAACCGGTCAGGCCTGGCCTCTAGAAAGTCAATCTAAAAATAAGCAATCAGATCAATTAAATCTCAAGGGTACAGGTAATGCATGATTAATTCAAAGCAATGTGAATAAACAATCTGAATGTTAAGGAGTTAAGATGAAACAAGAATTGAACACTGGTTTTTAACGGTGATATCAGAGATCTTTTAAATTGAATTACATCACTTTTAATATTAAAACAATCTACTGTAACAATGTTAAACAAAATAATTGCATTCTTATTTGAACTAAAATCCATCATTCTCAGTATCATAAATAAAGGTGCCAGTCGCACCTCAGTGCTTACATGTTTGTCTTGTCTAATAAATAGAAGATTACTGAACATAAGACACTTGGGTCACTCAGCCAAGTTTCGTCTGAGCAATATATGTGAAAGTTCTGGAATTTGTGACCTTTTTGTATTTCAAATAGCGTGCAAGTCTGAGAATAATATACATTGTTGGATACAGACATACAAGTAAACTTATATATTTTAGATTTTCTCAAAAAGTCTAACAATTGCTGACTAATATAACTAGCTTCTCTATTACTGCCTGTGTCTCTCCTCTCTTTTTGTTATTCTATCTACAGATAGGTTTGTATGTGTAGTTCTTATATATACACATTCATACATTACCTCTTTTACTTGTTTCAGTTATTGAACTGTGGCACCACCTTGAAAGGTTTAGTGAAACTAATTGCGCCCACTACATATTTTTAAGTTTGTTATTTATCAGTGTCGTTTGCTAAACCGTGAAGTTGCAAGGACATAAACAAAACAACACCAATTGTTAATTTGGGATAGGGACAAACACAAGACATTGTCTATGATGCTACTGGATCAACTAAAATATGTTACCCCCTACTATATTATTGAATAGTTTTTCTCCTATTGTTATACTAACTACACCCTCACACACACAAATACATTTTTTTGTAAGGTGGTTGGTGTTAAATCCAGACACAGAAACTTATGTTGCAAAGAGAAAGTATGAACAAAATGTAGTCCTGCAACTCAGTTGGGATTGGAGGTGGAGGTACTGGCTCAGTTCTGCCCAACTAATGCCAGCATAGAAAAGTGATGATGATGCGGATCATGAATATCATCATCATCGTTTAACGTCCGTTTTCCATGCTAGCATGGGTTGGACGGTTCAACCGGGATCTGGGAAGCCAGAAGGCTGCACCAGGCTCCAGTCTGATCTGGCAGTGTTTCTACAGCTGGATGCCCTTCATAATGCCAACCACTCCGTGAGTGTAGTGGGTACTTTTTACGTGCCAGTGGCACAGGTGCCAGGCGAGGCTGGCAATGGCCACGATTGGATTGGTGGTTTTTACATGCCACCAGCATGGAAGCCAGTGAAGGCAACGCTGGCATTGGCCACATCCGGACGGTGCTTTTGACATGCCACAGGCACAGGGATCACAGCTACAATTTCCATTGATTTTTGATGTTGATGTACTTGACTCAATAGGTTTCCTCAAGCACAGGGTCGAATATATATTTTTAAATATTTTTTTGCAAACAACATGCAGATGCAAGTGTTACCTGTTGAAAGCCCTGCATACCAGATGCTAGCAAGTTTATGGGGCCATTAGGAGAGAATACCTGCCATTTCGGGACCTATCTCTTGACAGCATCATTGGGCACCCCTCACTGAAATGAGACCCTGCTTGCTAGATCAACTGGTCATCAGGTTTCACTCAATATTCTTCTAGCCATTGCTCATCGTTGCTTTCTAACCAAATCCAGTGGTTTGCCTTTTCCAGTGTAGTTTGGATATTACTCCTAGTGGTATTTGCTTTGCGATGAATTAAGTCAATGATGGCAATAGTCACTTCACACTGTGTCCAACAAACCCTCTACATCCAACTTTGATTGAAAAATGCTCTGCTTTCCAGCCTGTGTCTTCACATTCCTCTAGGAGGTTTTCATAACAGCCAATCTTTTGAGCTTGAGCGGCATCCATGTTATCTTCATGAGCAACTCAACTAGATTTACCATTTTCTTTCTTTTACGCCATATTATCATAATATATATATATATATATATATATATATATATTATATATATTATATATATATCCTGATCATCATCATCATCTTTTTGGTCCTGGCATCTGTTTGGCAAGACTGAGTTAGTTCTTATTGACATTTACTTCCCCATTCTACCTACCCCAACTATATTTTGGAGTTGACTACTTCAAGTTTCTTATTTCTTTGCATCCATCAATTAATGATAATATAGTATATCTTGTATATAATATAACATATACATATATCAAAACAGGAGATAAGAAAAATTTTTGGTATTATTTATTCACCATTACACATGTTTCATTTACTAATAGGGGTTACAAAATTGTATTTAACAGAGAAACATGTAAGATATCTTCTGTTAGAAGTCTTCTGACAGAAAATTAGAGAGTATTATCATGCTGAGTAAAAAGTAAGCAACGTTTTGAAACATGAAATTCATCACAATATATTTCAGCAATGTGGAAATTTTATTCATCAAAGTAAGTACCATTACAATCAACACATTTGTGCCAATGAGTTACAAGTTTGTTTATCCTGGTAACATAAAAATCTGGAGTTCTGGAGCTTATGAACTCCTTGAACACAGTTTCAGCATCAGTTTGATTTTTGAACTCCTTCTCTTTCAGGAAACCATCAAGGTGCTTGAAAAAGTGGTAGTCGGTAGGAGAAAGGTCTGGGGAATAACTGGGTGGGGAGAAATTCATAGCCAAGTTCCTTCAATTTTTGGAGCATCATTAGTGAAATTTATGGTCGAGCATTGTTATGAAGAATGATTGGCCCTCTTCTGTTGACCAGTCTGGGACAGAGGACTAGCGGTTTTTCTTTCATTTTGGCAATTTCATGACAATATGTTTCTGCAGTAATGTTTTTTCCAGATTTTAAAAGTTATAATGGATGATTCCAAAAGTACACCACCAAGCAGTCACCATAACCTTCTTTTTGAAGAGCTTGGGTTTAGGGAAGGATTTTGGTGCTTCATTTTGCTCCAACCACTGCAAAGAACGTTGTTTATTGTACAGAATCCACTTTTCATTGCAAGTTACAATATGGTCAAGAAATGGATTGGTCTGGTTGCGGAGAAGAAGCAATAAGCATTTTCTGATTTTCATTCAAATTGTGTCGAGCTTTTTTGATTTTCTGATTGCAGGAAAATGGTTGCAGGCAGTTTTCTGACTAACTTGAAGTTCTTTTGCCAGTTCTCAAGTGGTTTTATATGGATCTTTCTCAATGACAGTCTCTACTTGACTGTCATCGATGACAGATGGGCGTCCATAATGCTCACAATCTGCAAAATCATTTAAACCATTTTCAAGCTGACCTCTCACTGGTCATTTCCCCACCAAATGTTTCATTGATATCATGAACAGTTTTAGCTGCTTTACATCCTTTTTTGAAGCTGAATTGCAAAACTGCTCAAATATCGCACTTTCACAGTTCCCTTTCAGATGATTGTATGAATGGGGAAAAAAAATATAAATGTTAATTTATTGATGCATTTGGGTAAGTTTATATCTGTATTATCAGACAACTGCAAAAAATGTTTAACAAAAATTCAAACACCCTGCAAAAATCTGGTACAAATTCTTCATGGTTCAAAACGTTGCTTTTTTTCAATCTGATAATTGATTCGCTGTCTGAGGAGTTTTTAATAAGAGATATTTTATAATTTTCTCTTACATGTATAATATTCTAACTCGTACTAGCAAATGAAACATGTGCAATGGTGAATAAATAATACTAAAAATATTTTCCACTCTACTGTTTTGATGCGTAATTACTCTGCAAATATTATTTTCCAATATTTTTCTACTCTTATACATACCTCACACAATTATAACATCTACATACAATATTGGCATACTGGAATATACAGGTGTGCTTCACGAGGACACGGCTTCGATTACAAGCCTATCTACATACTATATGTGTGTGTATATATATATACATATATATATGTATGCACGCATACATATGTACAGAAAGACTGATAGAAGGCACAGGCACGTAGTTCCCTTCTTAATCATATGGTTTTGAGCTCAGTCCCAGTGCATGGCAAACTTCGCCAAGTATCACTTATGATAGCCAAGATTGACCAAATCCTTGTGAGTGAATTTGATAAATGGAACCTGTAAGAAATCTATCTATATAATATGTGTGTATATCTGTTTATGTTTGTGCTCTATAAAAGTTGCAAGCTACAAGGTTTGCTGTTGTCATTTCTCTGGTTGACAAATTGTCTGCTTACTTCAAGCCTTTCAAGACATGTGTAACTAAGAGATTCCTTATTTAAAACACAGTCAAGTGTTAATGACAGGAAAGGCATCTGGTTGTGAAAGAATACTTCAATCATTTTTTAATTTAAAACATACTTGACTCGAAAAACATGTAAATCAAACAAGACATATTCAGATACATACATGCATTTGATGATATTTATATGTATATATACATATGATATATGTATATATATGATTGAAATATATATGTATCAGTCGTGGTGATATTAATTTTATTGACTTTTTGTGAAATGGCACATTTTAATATATTGGACTGTTCAATATATATGCCTGCTTTGAGTGTGAGTGTACATGTGGTTTCTTGATGTTGGTTATGGAACTGTGGAGTTCAATATGGAACATTATTGTGTTTGTTGATGTATATTGATCTATATTGTTTATATTGTATTATTGTGTATATATATATATGTAAGAATATGAGTGTGTATGCACACATATTTATATTTATATGTAAATTTTTTTCATACTTGCATTAAATTCTCTGAAGAGGCCGTGAGATATTCTTGTTAATGTCTCATTTATACCGGCTTTATATGGCTAATAGGTTAAATGGGACATACCTGTCTTCACGGCCGAAACAGCTGTCAGCTACAATGTAAATGTATTTCTATGTTTTGTTATATTTGCACTATATTAATGTATAATATCATTGCTATTGTGTAGTGGTTTAATAAAGTATTGATTCGGTATTATCTGATGGTTGATGATTGATTTGGATATATTTCTCCATTTTCTCATTTTGTATATATATATGTGTGTGTGTATGTATGTATAATTATTTTCTTGTTAATTAATGATTCCTATCAATATAAGTATTCCCCCACTACATGTCTACTATTACATGTCTTAAAAAAGAAACAAAAATCTCATTGTTTTGGGCGAATGATTCAACCATTATGAAACCAGAGATTTTTTACTGTTGTCTCTGAAGGCAGCTGTGCACCTCACCAACCCACCCATCCCACTTTACATGACACATTCACTTGAATTCTTTTATTTATTCTGATCTCCCACCCAAAGAATATTCATCCTAATAATTTCCATGACTTTTGTTTCGGGTGAACTTCTACTTAGAAGGAAATTCCATTTATGCATGTATGCATACATTTACACCGGAAAAGTCATTTAACATTGTCTTTACATTTGGATGTTTATCATTAAAAAATGTTTTGAAACCTAGAATTGTTTCTTCTTTTATTAATTTCAGTCAGTGTGCTATGACCATGCTCAGGCACTGTCTTTGGGTGTCTTTCATTGACCCTATCAATATTAGAGATAATTCCAAACATAGGGCAGGGTCCCATTTTAACGATGCCTGTTCATTGAAAGTAACTTTTGATAGCCTAGTATACTAGAGTAGTAAACATGTAAATGAACACACACACATACACACAAACACATCTTGCGGGCTTCTTCATAGAATCATTCTCCCAATTTGACTCACATGACATTGATCAACCTAAGACTACAGTAAAAGACACTTACCCAATATACCATACAGCATAATTGAACCCAGAAACCCATGGGTGTGAAGCAAATTTTTCAACCATAAAGCTATCCTTTATATATATCTTTATAAAAATTCTTTTGTTTAAAAGAAAAAGATGAAAGCCTTTTAATTTTTTCTTCTTTATTATGAAAATGTCCTGCGTAAGTTATCTGGCGTTAATATTGGCTGGGGTTGGAAGTTTCTGGTACAAGAAAATTAAAGGGGATAAGTTCAGCTAGGAATATTATCTTTGTCACATATTCTACTGGAACTTGTAAATTATAACATGTTTCATGTAATAACAAAATTTGTAAATAATTTCAATATTCATTTCATCCAGTATTGTTTAAAGCAGTGATTCCCAATGTGGTCCCTGGAACCTACCAGTGGTCCCCAGAGAATTCGTAGCCATAAAAAATTGAAGCCATTTCAGATCTACACAATATTGTTCGATAATAAAGACACTGTTAGTTAATAATAATTTATATGAAGACAGAATAATAATAAGAAAACAAAATTCAATAATTATTCCATAAGAATCAATGATGTATAATATATAATCAATGATATATTACAATCAAGAACTACATAATTTAAATTTTATAATCACAACAGTTTCATAATAAATTCGATATTTTTAATAGATCACTACATAATATGTTTAATAATAAATTTGATACTTTAAATTTATAGAAATAAAATATTGATTATTTAAATTTTTTTTATGATCAGTTGTAATAATAACTGAACCAACTGCTAAAAAGGCAAAACTGAAGAAATGCAAAGAAGATTTTATCATGTTTGGTTTTGTATCTGTAGACTCAAAACCTATGTATCTTGAATATAATGCCATCATGACAAATTATTCCATGAAGAAAGTTAAGCTGGAGCAGCACCAGAAATTAAGGCATCCATCATCTGTTGGTAAACCTATCTCCTAGCTTCCCTTTTGGCAGTCTGATACAATTCCCTGCTATCAACGGTCTTCCAGTCCTTCAAAGCCTGTTTCTTTTCCTTACTAGCCCTGTCAACAACATTGTTCCACCACCACGTTACCTTGGGTTGAGAGTAGACTTTGCACCATCCACAGATCTGGTCACTAGCCCCCAAAAGGTTGTCCTGTAGAAAACTCCAGTTGTCTTCCACAGCTTTGAGTAATATGTCTCTCAATCTCTTTTTGCAGGATCCTTAAGCTTCCAGACCCTTCTCCTCCATTCTGGTCGTCTTCTGGGCATCCATTTACCCCTGATCCTGAAGTCGCTAACTACTAATCTATATTGTGGGGTACATTCTTCCCCTGGGAAAGTTTGGGCATTTACAAGTAGTCGTCTTTCCTGTTTCCTAGTGAGGATGTAGTCAATTTGACTAGTGTGTCTACCAGATTGGTAGGTGACTAAATGGCCCTGAATATGCTAATCGATTAGCATTTAGTAATTATGATACTTCTACAATTGAAAATAATTTTAATAAATAAGGAATTTATGTATTGTGGCATTTGATACTTGTCAATTGTCTACATTGTTCACATAAATGCCAGTACCAGGCAGAGGTGGTTTCCAGCAGTAAGAGAAGCTTAAGAATAAATAAATGGAAATTTGTCGGCAGAACAAAGTTAGCAACCTCTTACACTCTCAGTGTTGTGATGAGAGCCATGGTACCCTCTTGTGAGGAATGGACTGAACCGAGAGAGTGTATATAGTTTGTGTTATTTCATAGTGAAGTTCGAGAGTGTGGGTTGGTTTGTTCATTCTTAAGAGATAGTTATGTTGTTATTGCTGCTGCATTATCTTATTTTATCACACTGGTACCACATATTTCAGGCCATAATTGCAATAGTGGTGGTACTACTATATTGGATACAAACCATGTTACAGCATCTGGCGGCAAAAGGCTCGAAGATCACGTAGCATGTAATTCACCTGCAAACTAAGCATTAAATTCTTTCATACCAGATTGTCATCCTTCTGAAATTCCCTTGTCCATGTTATTTCCTCTGCAGCCATCCACACATTTTATTCAAGATCAACTACGTCAATCTTACCAGTTTTGAAGGCACAGCTCTTGTCTCAGAAGGAATGCAAAAGGCAAGGATACAGCCCCCTTTATCCAGCCAAATTGTTCAAATAAAACATGGGAAAACAATCCTAACACCCACTACTATTCCTGTGAATTAGTAAGCTGTAAACTATATCAAACTGAGCCCACATCATCATCTTTAACATGTCTCACAGCTAGAACCCTTTTACTAAATATTTTAGCCAATCATTTATCTCCAGAATGGCAGCTTCTACATGGAGTCACATTCTCATCAGACATTAATTTACACAAGTTGAAAAAAGACATCATCTACATTCACATTAACAGTTTAGGAAAGCCTACAGATGTTCTCTTGCTCGCACTTTATATTAATACAAATAAGAATTTTTAACAAAGGTACATAGCCAAAAATTTTATAGGAGGAAATAATGTCAACTATATTGATCCACCCCTGGTCTTGGGGTTGTGGTGGTGGCATTGGAGGTTGTAGTAATGGTTGTAGTGGTGGTTGTGAAGATGATTCTGATATTGATAGTCTTTGCATTGAGGTGGTGGCAGAGTCAGAGTAAATAATAAGAGCCCAGTTAACACAAGATTCTTAAATTTCGGAGATCATAAGATAGAGAGCAAGAAGTTAAAAGTTCCAATACTGTCCCAATTCCTACACCCCAGATTCTTCAACTATTTTATAAGAAAGGGGTTAATGGCAGGATAGGGATTCAGCTTAAAAATAAATTGTATAACAAAAAATACATAACTAAATTACTGCTCCAACGATGTAATTTTAGTATGTGTGTATGTATGTGTGTGTGTGTGTGTGTATGTATGTATGTATGGATCAAAACAGTTTGATTCAAATTCTGTGGTACTTATATATTCATACATACATATAGATGTATATAACATATATATATATATTGTATGTAAACATCTTTTATAAATATATATAATTCATGCATCTATAATACACACACATTATAAATATATACACATATATGCATATGCATTAGAATATGTGTGTATAGGTGTATATATATATATATATATATGCATATGTTTGTATACATGTGTGTGTGTATAAAAATAAATATAAGCACTCAGGATCTACGCAAATTTTATATATACTCCACGAAGTTCAAAAGGTAAAAATCCGGTATTTTAAATTTTTGTTGCATTTCTAATCTTTCTGATGTCTAAGGATGGATATTTATGCGTATGAATCTTTTTCTTTTTATTTTGTTTCAAATATAATTCTAGGGAACTGAAAAACTGCGTACGTTACGATAAAGCAATTTGTCAAAATGTAAACAATTGCTTTCCACGTCACAGATAAGACTACGCAGATAATAAGTTCACATAAATACAGACATTACGATTGGCTAAAATTCACAGTTTTAATCTACGATTAAAGTCATAAAATAGATTTTTCTCAAATAAACTAGTTCCAACTGGCGAATAAACTAGTTCCACTCTATGAGTACACGAAGTTTCAAATTATTTAGTTAACTAGAAAGATCTGGGGTCCTGGCTTCAGAATAGAAAAGATCCAAGTGGCGGAGTTATGATGTAAGTACGTGCAAACCCCCCTTCTAACTTTTTTTTCTAATTTTTACAAATTTTTTCGTTTGTCTTCTGCGTAATGGAATAATACGATTATTTAAAAGAAAGAATAAAAGAAAATTTTTTAACCAACTCCCTCCATCTTAATTCCAAAACTTTCCAGTTTTTCTCTTTTAATTCGTAGTTTTAACTGGTGAACCTCATGAGGGTGCTTGGTTTGTTCCTGCGCACCACCCGTTATAACGCTGTACACTTGCTGCCGTGCCTCAATAGTTTTTGGTGGGGTTCCACAGCGCATCAAAATTTGCAAACGAAGGAGGTGATATTTCTTTATTACCCACAAGGGGCTAACGAAGAGGGGGACAATACATCATGATTTGGGGTCATGAGACACGGATGAAATTTACATATAAATGATCTTTAAAAATTATTACATGAAATTGAAAACAAAAATCGAAGAAATCGAATGATACACAAATTTTTACAGCACAACATAAAAACGACACATGAAGTGGGAACACCAGGATTGCCGACCCCACGAGCCCTGTTTTCCCACCGAAACTCGGCAGCCAACTTACAGCGTGTTCATGTGGCCCCTTTCACTCGCAGCAATCGTGCCACACGTTTCCATCTTTTGTCAAACTCACACGCAGACAGACACCTTTTCTCTAACTCCACCTTTCTTTTTAGGTGGAACCTGAAATAGGTCACCAAGGCGGAGCCAGAGATCACGGTGCCTGTCTTTACAACTTTCATTCTAGTCTTCCATATACACTCTTTCGCTACTGCTACTGTACTGAGAAAGCAATGCTTACCTTCACTTGTCAAAAAGCTAGGCGAGTCAATTTTTATAATTGTCTCAGCCGATAGCTGTACTCTTCTTCCGTCTGACAACAGGTGTTCCGCATATACCCACACGTCCGAAACTTCCGGACACTGAACAATAGCGTGCGAGACTGTTTCCAGATCCCGCTCGCATCTTGGACAGCTCGATGGTCCACTCCAACCATGCCTTGTGAGTTTATCCCGAACGGGTAAAGCTGCTCTGAAACATTGCCAGGTCAAAGACTTCTGGAATTTATCCAATGTCTTCGGCCCGAACGTCCTTCGGAACAGGCTGTCTAACTGATTTCGATCGAGGCCCAAGGTCCTTCCTAAGGCATCGTCATTTCCGGCCTCTACCAACCTGCTATAGAAAGCTGCGGTTGTACCAAAGCCGCCGGCATTGCCCGACTTGCGGAAGTGGCAGAGTGCCTTATGGCACTCCGAATACCACATGCTCGATCTAAGTCTACGACGATACCAGGTTTCTCTGCCACCGAAACTGACAAAGCTGGGGAACATCTGCCTCGCAAGCGGGGACCACACCCGTTCACCATCCAGGTAGAGCCAAAGATGCCTTAACCTCAGCGCATGTCTGCGCATCAACAGCCAAGGCATCCCTAAGCCACCCTTTAACGGTTTCTGACAGCAAATAGAACGTCTTACAAGAGGAGTGCTTCCCTTCCACAAAAAGTGGAAGATCTGCCTCTCCAACTTGCTTAACCACGAATCCGGACAAGGGACGACGGTCAGGCGGTAGGTGATGACCGATGCTAAAAACACATTGGCCACCTCCGCCCTCCCTTTCAAGGATAGCCACCGTCCGGACCAAGTCCCGACCGCGTGAGCCACCATGCTCGTCACCTCAGACCAGTTCTTTTCTATCTGGAGATCTGGACCAAACCAGATCCCTAGCAGCTTAACCGGTCCCTCCGTCCAGCATCCCACGATGCTATTCGAAGGCATCGACTTGCCCCTCCAGGTGCCGAGTTGCCGTCTCGTAAGCCTTGATGGCATCTCCCACATTACGTAGGAGTTCCACCTCGGTCACGATGATGGTGATGTCGTCCGCATACGATGTTACAGATCCTCCACCTCCTGGATTCATCGGGATGGCGCTCAGCTTTCGCAGTAATGGCTCGAGAGCCATCACATACAAAATCGGGGAGAGCGGACACCCTTGACGAACAGACCGTCTGATGCGGAACGGCTTCGAAAAGAAGCCATTCACCCGAACGATCGAGTCGATGTTATTGTACAATTGTATGATCCACATGAGGAAGCCAACACCCAGACCGAACTGCGCCAGCACGGACACCAGGTACCGATGGTTCACCCTATCAAACGCTTTACTCTGGTCTAAATGGACCAGTGCCCCACCTTTGCCAGAGTCATTCCCAAACCCCTCTATGGTGTAGCGTACTAGGTGAAGATTGTCCTGGATGGTTCTTCCGGGGACCGCACAAGTTTGTGCCTCCCCGATCAGACCACCCACGACACGCGTCAACCTTTTTGCTAGCACCTTGGCCAAAATCTTCACCTCTGTATTTAGCAGAGTGATGGGCCGAAAGTTGTCTATGCTGTCCCCCTTGCTCGGGTCCTTTCTGATCAGCGTCACCACTCCCCGACGTACAGATCTGGGGATGAACCCATTCTGCCGCCAGTTCGCGAAAACGCCGGCCAGCACGTTCCCGAACAAGTCTGGCATTCTTTTATATAGCTCGTAAGGTAAACCATCAATTCCCGGCGCCTTACCTTCACCGCAGTCGACCAAGGCCTCAGCTATCTCCTCGGGCGAGATCGACGCTTCACAGCTCTCCGCGTCCTGCCCCGAGAGGCGCGGCAACCCGGCGAGGATGTCCGTAAGGTCCACCCTCTCCTCCGGCCCGCCGTCGCCCCCGAAAAGCCGAGCGAAGCGCTCCTGAAACGTCCTACACATCTCTGGTTCGGTAATCACATCTCCTTGCCCGTTCGTCACAGACTTAATTGTGGAATCGTTTCCACGTCGAGCCTCCACAACTCGTGCCCATCCGGCAGCCTTAATACCCTCGCACCCCATTGCGCAGATTCTAGCTCTGACGATACAACCCATATGTTTGGCTTCGAGGTGCTGGTTTAACTCCAGTCTCTTCAGCCTAACTTGGGCTCCATCGCCAGATCTCATGGCTTCCTCTAAGGCCTTAACTAGCCCCATCTCTTTCCTACGCCCACTAGTTACTAGACCTATTCTGTATCTAACGGACTCGTACTTGATGGCTCTTTTGAGGGCGTACCACCATTTGTTATTAATAATGGAACCGGTTAACGCCCTCTGCACTAATAACTCGATCCGGTTTCTGTACTCCTCAATAACCAGAAGGGACTTATTGAGTTTCCCTTACTATATAACTTATCTAGGTTCAGTTCGCCAGTGACCATCTTGTGGTCGCTGTAACTGACCAGGTGAAACTGTGGACACTTAACTAATCCTTTATCTGTTTTTCTAATAAAAATTCTGTCTATGTAGGACCTGACAGACCCGTCGCTATTTAACCACGACCACTGTGGAGCGTTCGGGAATTCAAGTCTGTAGGGATCTACCAGCTGAAAGCGACTCAGTAGATCCAGGAAGCCAGGGTTTGGTTTTCTATCTTTTGAGCCAACGCTATCGACGCGCGCATCGACTATGGCCAAGCGAAGGAGGTGAATTCGTTTCTTTTTTTTATCTTGTTTTAAATACTTCAAAATCCAAATTGCCTAAATATGGGCCGAAATTTTTATGCGTGCTAGATGTTTAAAATGTTGGAGGTAAAGAACGAGTCCACCACCCGTTTTCGGCCTAACTAAAACCAACCCTAAAGACCGGGTGTACGTATTCTTTACAGTCGCCGTTAAAAATTAAGGAAATAGATTTTTGGGAGATCTCTTATTATGACTGACTTTTATTTCGTTATTCTAATATCTTTTGAAACTTATGCATATATAAATACATACAAAATATATATATAAACATATACACATAGATTTTTACAGAATTAGCTTTATATACATCCTTGTATGTTGACATTATTACCCGGGAACGAAATGGAAAAAAAAGGAGGATAGGGAACGAATCTGAAAACAAAAAGGCCCAGAAAGCAACGGCGGTGGGGAGAGGCCTTCGGAAAATTCACAAGATCCGATGTTTTTCCCTCATAATTTTAAATTAGGTTTTTAAAAATGAAATTTTATATAAATACCTTTCAGACGGTATAGATTACGATTACAAAGAAATTTGTGGGGAAAATCTTTTCCGAGGGGGTAGGGTAGAGGACTTCGGACGATTCACAAGATCCGAGTTTTTCCCTCGTAACTTTGAGGAAAATATAATCCTTTTGAAATTACAAATTAGGCTTTTCCTCAGGAATTTCGATGCTAAACATCCCTTTGAAGGGTTCAGGTCTTTACTTCTACCGTGCTTATATATATATATATATATATATATATATATATATATATATATATATATATATATATAGGTAAACAGTAAAAATAATTACAGACATGGACAAGAACATGAAACACCACAGAGACGACACAAGAACCACAGGACGGGACATTCGAAGCCCTCAGTCATCAGTCAAGAACCAGATCATCTTAGCAATTTCGGCTGATTAATCTTGAGATTGCTCCGATATGGCCAGCCAGCCAAGGGAAATCTAAGCCAAGCGCATTAGACCCCCTGGAAGAAAGCTTCGATATATATATATATATATATATATATATATATATATATATATATATATATACTTATATATATACATATGAAATGCTTAGCAGTATTTTGTCTGTCTTTACGTTCTGAGTTCAAATTCCGCCAAGGTCGATTTTGCCCTTCATCCTTTCGGGGTCGATAAGTTAAGTACGAGTTGTGTACTGGGATCAGTCTAATTGATTGGCCCTTCCTCAAAAATTTCGAGCTTTGTGCCTGAGAGTAGAAAAGAATGTTGATACTTTACTGACTTTTCTACATGTTTCAAGCTCCACAGAATTTTGACATCAAGCTGCCCGTATCTATGTATTTGTGTATTTACGAATGTACAGAATGAGGCAGAGGAGGAGTGATGTCTATGTTACCAAACAAAGCTGTGTTAATACGACACATGACTGAGGTGAAACCATCAGATATCTAGTGTCATTGACATGTATATTGGTGTGTGTCTAGGACAGACGCAATGTCCAGGAGGTGTTATTACGATAGATATGTCTGTGATATAAACCTCTTGAAAATAGAGAGATGGGATAAATTTAATACTTCAGATAAAGAATTACTTCTACAATTTATGAAAACTTTTGAAAATATATGTATGTATGTATGTATGTATGTATGTATGAATGTATGTATGTATGTATAGGAGTGGCTGTGTGGTAATTAGCTTGCTAACCAACCACATGGTTCCGGGTTCAGTCTCACTGCGTGGCATCTTCGGCAAGTGTTTTCTGCTATAGCCCTGGGCCGACCAATGCCTTGTGAGTGGATTTGGTAGACGGAAACTGAAAGAAGCCCGTCGTATATATGTATGTGTGTATGTCCCCTTAGCATTGCTTGACAACCGATGCTGGTGTGTTTACGTCCCCGTCAATTAGCGGTTCGGCAAAATGGAGCGATAGAATAAGTACTGGGCTTACAAAGAAGAAGTCCCGGGGTCGATTTGCTCGACTAAAGGCGGTGCTCCAGCATGGCCGCAGTCAAATGCCTGAATCACGTAAAAGTATAAAAGAGTATGAGTGGCTGTGTGGTAAGTAGCTTGCTAACCAACCACATGGTTCCGGGTTCAGTCCCACTGCGTGGCATCTTGGGCAAGTGTCTTCTGCTATAGCCCCGGGCCGACCAATGCCTTGTGAGTGGATTTGGTAGACGGAAACTGAAAGAAGCCTGTCGTATATATGTATATATATATAAGTGTGTGTGTATATGTTTGTGTGTCTGTGTTTGTCATTGCTTGATAACCGATGCTGGTGTGTTTACGTTCCCGTCACTTAGCGGTTTGGCAAAAGAGACCGATAGAATAAGTACTGGGCTTACAAAGAATAAGTCCCGGGGTCGATTTGCTCGACTACAGGCGGTGCTCCAGCATGGCCGCAGTCAAATGACTGAAACTTGCTGCGAAAGTTGGAGAGGCTGGGAAGTAACTCGGATGAGATCGGAGGTGGGAGGACGGTTACTGCTTATGCGGATGACGTCACCCTCATCGTGTCCAATGAGGCCCAGCTACCTTGTGTGGAAGAGGCTATCAGAGGATACGAGGCGGTGGCAGGAGCAAAGGTTAACAAGGACAAGTCGGTTGGCTTGCGCCTCGGCACCTGGATATCGTCCAGTGTCCCACGACACTGGACGATATCGATGGCCCTGTTAAGTTGCTAGGAGTTAAGATGGCCCTGTTAAGTTGCTAGGAGTTTGGTTTGGGCCAGTCTCCCAAACGGAGAGGAACTGGAGTGAGGTGACGAGCAAGGTGGAGGCCATAGTACGGACCTGGTCAGGAAGGTTTCTGTCCTTGAAAGGAAGGGCGGAGGTGGTACAGATGTTCATTGCATCTGTAATCACTTACCGCTTGATCGTTGTCCCTTGCCCCGATTCATGGCTTAGCAAGTTGGAGCGAATCATTTTCCGCTTTTTGTGGAAGGGAGGAAAGCCACTTGTGAGGCGCTCCGTTTGCTGCCAGGAACCGTTAAAGGGTGGGTTAGGAATGCCTTGGTTGATGATGCGCAGATATGCGTTGAGGCTGAAGCATCCCTGGCACCACCTGGAGGGTGATAAGGTGTGGAGTCCGCTGGCAGGGGAATTTTTCCCGAGACCGGCCTCCTTAGTGAATTTTAAACCCGGTCGCATAAAAAGATGGAAACTGACTTTATGGCAAAAGGAGTGCCGACGGGCACTCACGCTGATCCACAAGGCGGGCAAGGCCGGCTGCGGAAATACCAGGGGCTCTGGGGTTTGACGAAGACCAGCTTACCAACCTGTTTAAAAAGACTTTCAGGACGGGGTATTTGGATAATTTCCAAAGATCCCTGGCCTGGCAGTGCTATAGGAATGCTTTACCTGTTCGCGAGAAGTTATCGCGGCACGGAATTTCAGTGCCACCGACGTGTCCAAGGTGCGAGTTGGACGATGAAACCGTCCAGCACGCTTTTGTACACTGTCGGAAGTTGTCAGACTTGATAAGTTACGCAGAACACGTGTTATCGCATGTGGGACGAGTACAGCTGTCGGCTGAGTCTATGATTAAGATGATACCGCCAACTGGACTCTCGAAGGAAAGTGAGGCATGTTTTCACTGCACGGTTGCAGTAGTAAAAGAATGCATGTGGCGTACAAGAATGGAAGGAGTCGCGATAGGATCCTTTGTCTCGGGCCCCGGCTTGCTCACTTACTTCAGATATCATCTGAAGAGCAAAATGGGGCTGGAAAAGAGGATCTTACCACGGGATGTGTATGAGAAAAGATGGAAGGAAGTGGAAAAAAAGGTGGGTGTCAGAAACCCAGCTTAACTATGGAGGGAGGAGAGGAAACAAAAGCTGCGGGGCCTTATAAATTGCTTACCTCGGTAAGATCGAAAGTTTATGTAATGTTATAATATTCTATTGGTCATGTAAAGGACAATTTACAGACGAATTTTTATAATGAATAATCCAAATGTTATGGAAAATTTTTAATCGAACCTCTTAACTGTTTTTTGCATGTATGTCCTGTATTTGTCCTTCTATGTAACGATTGTATAATCATAATAAAGAAATTGGAGTTAGTTCCCTTTGTTCATTGTAAAAACTCTTCCTCATTAAGCGTATTTCTTGTTGTTTCTCACGCACCTTGATTGTTTGATCAGTTCCACTTGACAACTGATATTTAAGAGAAAATCCAATCAAATATATACAAATGATTGGTAATTAACTGTCTAAACAAACAGATACAGCATTTACGATTATGTGGACCTGAAAAATATTAATTAACGTTTGTTGTAGAAATCTAGAAATTCTGTTGAAGCTGTCGTTGTCCACTCTGACTCCAGTTCTCACATCTTCCTCCTTCACTCTTTCTCTCCATATCTATTACTATGTAAGTATTTATTTAAACATTTCTATTATATATGTGTCGTATTATGTACATTTATTTGTTTCGATGTGTTGAGAAAGTTGAAAGAAAAAAAAATCTCACTAAGACGAAATTATACGAAAGGCTGTAATTTTAATACTTTCATTGTGTTGTCGTTTTCTTTTAGACATTTCATTGCACTTTTGGTTATTTTCTAAATTATTTGTAAAAACGTCGGATCAATCCTTTGTTTAGATAACATTTATCTTTCTTTCTAACGTGTAAATTCGACAATTTCGTTAAATGCGGGGAAGTTACGATGTATTTAGTATGAAATGGGGAATGTATAAAAATACGAGTGTGCACTTGAAATACTGAAACGAAAAGCAAATATCGTATCGAGAGAAAATGCAACGGATTTTATTTGAAACATAGGAAGTCTTTATTTCTGGTGGTTTTTCTACATCATTAAAAGTTAGAATTAATGTTTTTATAATTTATTTAATTTTTGTGTGTGTGGAGTGCTGCTTTAAGCACCTAATATAATCCCTCGTCACATATTTTTATTTGGGGGAATTTTCAGAAATTTTTGCGTACGAGAATACGTTCGGTCATGCAACCAAAAAAAGAAAAAATCAACTGTGATTTATGAGCTATTTAGGTGTTATTTTTCGCACATCTCACGACCAGTATGGTAATAATTCTTCTGCTTAAGTTCCTCTGGGCTTGCAGGAAGAGGGGAGACATAGACTAGGCCCTCCCTGAGAAAGAAATGGCAAGGTGTCAGCTCAGGTGAACGTGGCGGCCATTTCAACAGCACATTGCCTTCTTCAGGACGCGCCAAACTCTTTTGAGGAATCTGGCTTTCATTCTCCACATCAACCAATAATTTTTCCTACATTAAAATTTCCACACTAATGATTTTGATGCTGTTAGTGAGACATCAATATTATTTACTGACATTTATTCATCTTTTATGCTCACCTAAATATTAACGTTGAGCTAACCGTATATATATATATGTATTTGTATATATGGCTCCCATGCAGGTAGCATGTAAAAAGTACCATTCGAGCATGATTGATGCTAGTGCTGCCTGACTTGCACCCATGCCGGTGGCACATACAAAGTTCCTTTCAAGCATGGTCGATGCCAATGCTACCTGACTGGCTCTGTGGCACATAAAAGGCCACCGCTACACGCTCAAACAGCATCCAGCTGTAGAAATCTTGCCTGATAAGATTGAAACTTTGTTCAGCCTCATGGCTTGCCAATCCTCAGTCAAACCTCACAAACCATGCCAGCGTGAAATGCAGATGTTAAACGATGATGATGAAGGTAGAGAAAGAGCGATGTCTGTTTTAGCAAACAAAGATACAAGACTGCAATGAAAACATCAGAAATCTAGAGTCATTTATTTGTATATTGGTGTGTGTGTGGAAGTGTGCCTATGACAGACTTTATATTCCAGGAGTTGGTATTATAATAGATGTGTCTCCTCTATGATATAAACATTTTGGTAATGCAGAAATTGGATAAGTTTATTAGTTCAGATAAAGAATTACTTCTACAATTTATGAAATCTGAAATGTAAATTTGCTCTTTTGAATATCTGCCTTTTAAACATACTTGATGTCTTATATTATTTTTGTATTCTTTCAGAAAATCCCATGGAATTGGCTAAAAAGTATTTTTTACTTTTAAAGAATCATCAATATGTATCATGTTTGAAAGACTCTGCAAAGATATTCTACAAACGTATAATCCTGCTTCTATAAAACATTGCTGAATTACAGTAAAATATTTCCTCTGAGAGAGAAAGCATTTCTTTACTTCTGTGTCTGAAATGTGCAAGAGATAATTTTCTCTTTTAAATATACTTTAATAGATTTCCAAAGAGTATTTGCGTCATTTTTAAATATTGGCATTGATTACGTTTAGAAGAAATATAAGAGAAGTGATATTTGTTTGGAATAAACTATTAAAGCAAAAAGAAGCAAAATATCCATATATTTTGGTGAGAGGAGAACTATTTTTGAAAAGTTGTTGATCTGTACAACTTGAAGGATCGATTTTATTTTTCTTGGAGAGATGTCGGAAGAATTAAGAAAATCATCATATGACTGTGACATCTGCAAAGAGACATTCTTAGAAGAAAGTAAATTGAATCAACACAAACGTATTCATACCGGGGAGAAACCATATCACTGTAATGTCTGTGGTAAATCATTCTCTCGTGCACATAGCTTAGCTATTCACATACGTATTCATACAGGGGACAAACCATATCACTGTGATATCTGTGGCAAATCATTCTCTAATGACAGTAACTTAACTATACATAAACGTATTCATACAGGGGAAAAACCTTATCACTGTGATATCTGTGGTAAATCATTCTCTAATGACTATACCTTAACTATACATAAACGTATTCATACAGGAGAGAAACGATATCACTGTGATATCTGTGGTAAATCATTCTCTGATGGCAGTAGCTTCACTCAACACAAACGTATTCATACAAGGGAGAAACCATATCACTGTGATATCTGTGGTAAATCATTCTCTCAAAGCAGCAGCTTAACGAATCACAAACGTGTTCATACAGGAGAGAAACCATATACCTGTAATATCTGTGGTAAATCATTCTCTCAAAGCTGTAGCTTAACACCACACATACGTATCCATACAGGAGAGAAACCATATTGCTGTGATATCTGTGGTAAATCATTCTCTCATAGCGGTAGCTTAACTACTCACAAATGGGTTCATACAGGAGAGAAGCCATATTCCTGTGATATCTGTGGAAAATCATTCTCTCAGAACATTGGCTTAACTCAACACAAACGTGTTCATACAGGGTAGAAACCATACCCCTGTGATAGCTATGGTAAGACGTTCTCTGGAAACAGTCACTTAACTATCCACAAATGCATTCACACTCAAGAAAAATCAATTCACAGTGATATCTGTGGCAAATCATTTACACAAAATCATTTCTGATTTAAACAGAAGTCTTTCCTTATGAAGTGGGTCCATAACACAGTGATATTTGTTGTACAACATTTCCTCAGAAGGACAAAGGACGTATGTCATAAAGACATCCACAGAATATAGAAACTATATGAATGTGACATCTATAGTAAATCTTTGACATGAAATCATCCATTATTGAATCAAAAGAGCATTGACAGAGGAAGGAAAACATATCACTGTGATGTTAAATCTGAATCATTCTTTCAAAATGGTGAATTGTTTGTACACAGTCCTATTAATATGAAAGATATAATCTATGAAAATGGATCAATTATTGAAATGTAAATGCATTCATACAGAAGAGGAACCATATCACTATGATGATGATAATCATCACCATTTAAATTTCAGTTATTCATGCTTCTGTCTATCACATGGACTTCATTGATGGAGATTTTCTTCACCCGGGTACCTTTCCTGTTGCCAATCCACATATGTTTCCAAGCAAGGAAACGTTTTCCATGGTGAGACGTATTCCACACAGAAGACTGGAAATGACCAACTGCATTTGTATGATGGTCATTTACAAACATCACATCTGGACAAGGGTACACACACACATATGCATGTCTGGAGAAATTCTTATAGGAAATATTTTACATGTTTTCTCTTCATCTAAAAGTTTGTGATTCCTATTAGGAAATGAAACACATGTAATGCTGAATAAATGATATCAAACTTTTATCTGGTCTCCTTATGTGATATTTAATTTCTCTGCAAAAAATAACCAAACCTAATGCAAAAATAATATGTGTATATATCCTCGTTTTTTTTTCTGTGTCCCTTTCTGTAGAAGAGCGAAGGCTCGAAACGTAAAAGACTTTTTCAATTCCTGAGCGTTATACTAATACAACTGTTTGTTTTTTTTCGTAAACTCTCCCTATATATATATATATATATATATATATATATATTTATATATGTATAACCAGCTTCTCTCTCTCCAACTTGTATACTTTTGTTATGTAGAGTAGGCATGAGAGGGATGGAGGAGTGAAGAAGAAGTAGAGAAAGGTGATCTTATAATAATTCTGCATGTCATTATGTTACTTAGCCTGTCAATAACACTTTCAGCTATTAGAGAAAAACTGGGAGAAAGAAAAGAGGATAAGGTTGGGAATGAGGTGGGAAGAGGAAGAAAAGACTCAGATAGAAGTGTGCAAATCCTTCCTGTCTTTCCTAAAGGGAGCAGGGCTGATGAAGTGCACGCATGCCTTAAGTCATCTATGTTGTGGCCCCAGGTTAAGACCTTAAGCCTAATCACAAACATGCATGCACACTTGCTTGGGGATAGAATGTCTGCAGCATTTGCTGAAGAAATTTTAGCCCTTGGAGAAGGCAAGGTCCCTAGGAATGATAGGGGCAACATATCAGTCTATGAACTATGCAACTCCGTGAACAACCCTTTCGGTCTTTTGGAAACAGTGTTCCCCAATCTGGAAAGTAATTATGCAGACATCAATTGGCTCAGTGAAAGAACCATCCTGGCCCCACAAAACGTAGGTGTCAGTGCTATCAATGACCAGCTCATATGATGAATTCTGGGTGAGGAGTACATCTACAAATTGATTGACCAGACGACTGACCACTAAGACATTGTCATTTACCCTATCGAGTTTCTAAACTCATTGGAGCCAGCAGGGTTTCCACCTCACGTCCTTAGGCTAAGGGTTGGATGCCCAATTAGGCTAATCAGAAACTTACTTCCGCCTAAACAGTGCAACAGGATCCGCTTAGTAATCAAGTCCCTGACGCCCCACTTGATTGAGGCCACCATTGTAACAGGGTGCAGGAGGGGTGAAAATGTTTTCATTTCAAGGATGCAGCTTTATCCCCCACGGTCAGACATGCCGGTCAAGTTCTGCAGATTGCAGTTGCTGGTCAGACCAAGCTTCACCGTGTCCATCAACAAATCCCAAGGCCAAACGCCATTGGTAGCAGGCATCGATTTGGGGTTTTCCATTCAATGAGGATAAATAATTGATAAACTAATTCCTTATAGGATTTCTGCTAAAATTGGCTACACCCCATTTTCAACCATAACTTTTAACAATTTCGACATATTTTGCTCAAACTCGATGCCAGCACTACTTAGGACTCGTGGGATCTTTGAATGCTTTAAGTTCTCAAAAATAAAAAGAAAACGATGAGTGGAAATAATCGATAAACTGATTCCTTATGGTATTTCCCATTCAAATTGCCTGCGATCCCACTTTCAGCCAAACTTTTGCCAATTTCAGCAGATTTCGCTCGAATGTGATGTCATTGTCACTTATTTTGGTTTGAAATAAATCACTTCATCACTTAATGATCCGAATTTAATACCGAGCAACGCCGGGTTATACTGTTACTCAAATATATATCAGTAAAGCCGTTAATATTTCAAGAAAAGAGTTAGTTCCCCTTGTCAACTCTTCTAATTTTGCTTCTTCCTCCTGTTTCTCGCGCACCTTGATTGTTTGATCAGTTCCACTTGACAACTGATATTTAAGAGAAAATCCAATCAAATATATACAAATGATTGGTAATTAAATGTCTAAACAAACAGATACGGCATTTATGATTATGTGGACCTGAAAAATATGAAGTAACGTTCGTTGGAAAAGGGAAGAAATTCTCTTGAAGCTGTCAGTGTCCGCTCTGACTCGTTGACTCTCTCTTTATATCAATTACTATGTAAGTATTATAAAGACATTTCTATTGTATTAAGTGTCATATTACGTACATCTGTTTGTTTCCATGTGTTGAATAAGTTAAAAGAAAGAATCTCAATAAACAAAGACGAAATTATATTAAAGTAAGGCTGTTCTTTTAATACTTTCATTGTATTATCCCTTCTCTTTTCGATATTTCATCGCATTTGTGGTTACGCCTTCCGGATCGCCGTTATTTCCTATATTTCTTAATGTCAGATTAATACCTCGTTTAGATAAAATTCCTCCTTTTGACAATTTAGTTAAATGCGGATAAATTACGATTGTAAGAAAAGATGGGGAATGTATAAAAGTATGAATGTGCGCTTAAATTACTGAAACGAAAAGGCAGTATACAGACGAAATGAAAGGGCTTTGAATTGAAACACTAGAAAGTACCTAATTTGACCAAAAATAAATATAAAAACCCGTTTATATAATCTTTTACTCGAACATTAGTAGTGAAGATATAAAAAATATCGACACGACATATAAAACGAAGGCTGATCACTATTGTTTAAAAACTATCGCCTTGTGAAATTTAGTTTACTCAAATCAGTCACCAATAATTTAATTTTCCATGCTTGAAGCATTATAAACATTTTTATGTCCATTAAAATATATAGACATTATAATAATAATAATCAAAATGTCACTGAGAATGGTTTTAAGTGTGGTTTCACGTTTTAATAATTAGGAAATACAAAACCGAATTAAGAGGAAGCATTATCTTAATTGAGTCATTATGTCGTTAAAAAAGAACATAATAAATGCTAAGAATCAGAGAAAAGATCAACAAAAGTAAAAGCTGATAGATTATCGATGAAGAGTCTCCAAAGTGACTAAAACATTAGATTTATTATCACGGAACTGAGTACATTACGATTACAAAGTTTTTGGTAAGGGACGAGGGAAAAGTGTGTGATTTAAGGGAGATTTGGCTGTTGTTTCTAGTACGTGCAAGACAACACTCGTTTTTCTTTTATTAAAATCACTCTAGATAAATCCCAGCAATAATCGTCTCAGGCTCTCCAACATTTTAGAATTATAAACAAAAATAATCGAGAGGTGATTGTAGGGTTTTAAAAAAAAATCATAGATTTTCAAATTTTTCGTTAATTTTTTTTAATAGCGTAAATGTGTTTATGGCGGGAAATATTGAAAAACAAGGAGGGTGGTATTGGGAAGTGCTAGAAACAACAGCCAAATCTCCTTTAAATCACACACTTTTCCTGTGAAAAGATTCAATTCATTTTAAAATAGAAAAGGTTTCTACCATGTTTTCCATTGCATATTGCGGGGGGGGGGGTCAGAATTGGTCTGGAGTGTGGTGGTGTGTGTGTTCACAAACGTACTAATTTGGAGGAGAAACCATATCACTGTAATATCTGTCGTAAGTCATTCTATCGAATACGTAACTTCACTACTCACACAAGAGTTCATAGAGGGAAGAGGCCATATCACTGTGACATCATTGGTGAATCATTCTCTGTTAGTAGTTGCCTAACTAGACCCAAGCATACTCAGACAATGGAGAAAACCCCCTTCAGATGAAAACATCAGATATCTAGTGTCATTGACATGTATATTGATATGTGTGTGTGTCTAGGACAGAATTAATGTCCAGGAGATGTTATAATACATGTGTCTACTCCCTGATACAAACCTCTTGAAAATAGATGGGATAAATATAATAGTTCAGATAAAGGATCATCATCATCGTTTAGCGTCCGCTTTCCATGCTGGCATGGGTTGGACGGTGCAACTGGGGTCTGGGAAGCCAGAAGGCTGCACCAGGTCCAGTCTGATCTGGCAATGTTTCTACGGCTGGATGCCCTTCCTAACGCCAACCACTCCATGAGTGTAGTGGGTGCTTTTTACGTGCCAGACGAGGCTGGCAAACGGCTGCGGTCGGATGGTGCTTTTTACGTGCCACCGGCATGGAAGCCAATCAGGGCGGCACTGGCAACGGCCACGTTCGGATGGTTCTCTTATGTGCCACCAGCACTGGTATCACAGCTAGTTTCCATTCATGTTGATCGATTTTGATTTTTGATTTTTTGATTTTCTCCTGCCTCAACAGGTTTTCACAAGTAGGGTTTTGTGTCCCAAGAAGGAAAGGTATGCATAAGTGGACTGAGGCCATGGGTGATGGTCTCACTTGTCCTGCCGGGTCTTCTCACGCACAGCATACTTCCAAAGGTCTCGGTCTCTAGTCGTTTCCTCGGTGAGACCTAAAGTTCGAAGGTCGTGCTTCACCACCTCATCCCAGGTTTGCCTGGGTCTGCCTCTTCCTCTGGTTCCCTCAACAGCTAGGGTGTGGCACTTTTTCACACAACTATCTTCATCCATTCTCACCACATGGCCATACCAGCACAAACGTCTCTCTTGCACACCGCAACTGATGCTTCTTAGGTCCAGCTTCTCTCTCAAGGTACTTACACTCTGTCGAGTATGAACACTGACATTACACATCCATCGGAGCATACTGGCTTCATTTCTTGCGAGCTTACGCATATTCTCAGCAGTCACAGCCCATGTTTCACTGCCATGTAACATGACTGTTCGTACACAAGCATCATACAGTGTGCCTTTTACTCTGAGCGAGAGGCCTTTTGTCCCTAGCAGAGGTAAGAGTTCTCTGAACTTTGTCCAAGCTATTCTTACTCTAGCAGTTACACTTTCAACACACCCGCCCCTGCTACTGACTTGGTCACCTAGGTAACGGAAGCTATCAATTATTTCTAGTTTTTCTCCCTGGAATGTGGCAGAAGTTGCTCTCTGCGCATTTTCAGTGTTTATTGCTCCTGAGCATCTGCCACATACAAAAACTATCTTCCAAGTTAGCCTTCCCTTGACGTTGCTGCACCGCTTATGTGTCCATAGCTAACACTTGGTGCATCTTATAGAGTTTCTACCTACGCCTTTCCTACAGATCGAGCAAGGCCATCTACCTGAAGGCGTTTGTGACTTGTTTACCTTCCTACTTATTAGGACTTTGGTTTTAGCTAGGTTGACTCTAAGGCCCTTCGATTCTAAAGATGACTTCTACAATTTATGAAAACAGAAATATCGTAAATTTGCACTTTTGAATATCTGCCTTTTAAACATACCTGATGTCTTATATTATTTTTGTATTCTTTCAGAAAATCATATGAAATTGGCTAAAAAGTATTTTTTACTTTTAAAGAATCATCAATATGTATCATGTTTGAAAGACTCTGCAAAGATATTCTACAAACGTATTATCCTGCTTCTATAAAACATTGCTGAGTTACAGTAAAATATTTCCTCTGAGAGAGAAAGCATTTCTTTACTTCTGTGTCTGAAATGTGCAAGAGATAATTTTCTCTTTTAAATATACTTTGATAGATTTCCAAAGAGTATTTGCGACATTTTTAAATATTGGCATTGATCACATTTAGAAGAAATATAAGAGAAGTGATATTTGTTTGGAATAAACTATAAAAACAAAAAGAAGAAAAATATCCATAAATTTTGGTGAGAGGATAAATATTTTTGAAAAGTTGTTGATCTGTACAACTTGAAGGATCGATTTTATTTTTCTTGAAGAGATGTCTGAAGAATTAGGAAAATCATCATATGACTGTGACATCTGCAAAGAGTCATTCTTAGAAGAAAGTAAATTCAATCAACACAAACAAATTCATGCAAGGGAACAACGATATCACTGTGATATCTGTGGTAAATCATTGTCTGACAGGAGTAGCTTTGCTCGTCACAAACGTATCCATACAGGAGAGAAACCATATCACTGTGATATCTGTGGTAAATCATTCTCAAGTAGCAGTCAGTTAACACGATACATACGTACTCATACAGGAGAAAGACCTTATCCCTGTGATATCTGTGGTGAATCCTTCTCTGCTAGCAGTAGCTTAACTGAACACAAACGTATTCATACAGGGAAGAAACCTTATCACTGTGATATCTGTGGTAAATCTTTTACTGAAAAGAGTAGCTTAACTAAGCACAAACGTATCCATACAGGGGAGAAGCCATATCACTGTAGTATCTGTGGTAAATCATACTCTAATTACAGTCACTTAATTGAACACATACGTACTCATACAGGAGAGAAACCTTATCCCTGCGATATCTGTGGTGAATCATTCTCTGTTGGCAGTAGTTTAACTCGTCATAAACGTATCCATACAGGAGAGAAACCATATCACTGTGATTTATGTGGTAAATCTTTCATTGAAAAGAGTGGCTTAACTCAACACAAACTAATCCATACAGGAGAGAAACCATATCACTGTGATATCTGTGGTGGATCATTCTCTCAAAGCAGTAGCTTAACTCAACACAAGCGGGTTCATACAGGAGAGAAACCATATGACTGTAGTATCTGTGGTGAATCATTCTCTCAAAGCAGTAGCTTAACTAAACACAAACAGGTTCATACAGGGGAGTAACCATGTCCCTGTGATATCTGTGGTGAATCATTCTCTCTTAGCAGTAGCTTAACTAAACACAAACGTATCCATACAGGGGAGAAACCATATCCCTGTGATATCTGTGGTAAATCTTTCACTGGAAAGAGTAACTTAACTAATCACAAACATATTCATACAGGTGAGAAACCATATCACTGTGATATCTGTGGCAAATCATTCAGTCAGGCAGGTAACTTAGCTACACACAAACGTATTCATACAGGTGAGTAACCATATCGCTGTGATATCTGTGGTAAATCATTCTCTGAAAAGGGTATCTTGACTACACACAAATTTATCCATCCTGGTGTAAAACAATATCATTGTGGTATCTGCAGTAAATCATTCTGACAAAAACATCATTTAATTAAACACAGGTGCAAAGGATCCATAGCACAGTGACATTTGTTGTATAACATTCCCTCAGAAGGACAAGCTTGTACCTCAGGAAAATCTCTACACATGATTGAAACGATGTTATGAATGTGATATATCTAGTAAATCTTTCATTTGAAATCATCCATTATTGAATCAAAAGAGCATTGACAGAGGAAGGAAACATATCACTGTGATGTTAAACCTGAATCATTCTTTCAAAATGGTGAATTGTTTGTACACAGTCCTATTAATATGAAAGATATAACTGTAACCTAAGCTATTCATGCTAAATCAATCTATGAAAATGATCAATTATTGAAATGTAAATGCATTCATACAGAAGAGGAACCACAATGATGATGATCCTCATCATTTAACATTCTCCTATTCATGCTTCTGTGGATCAGATGCAATTCATTGATGGAGATTTTCTACATCTGGGTACCTTTCTTGTGACCAATCCTCACCTGTTTCCAAGCAAGGAAATATTTTCCCTGGTGAGACATATTTTACACAGAAGACTGGAAATGAACAACTGCACAAGTATGACGGTCATTTATAAGCATCACGTGGTATCTAGGCAAAGGAACACACACACACACACACATATGTATGTCTCAAGAATTTCTTATAGGAAATATCTTAAATGTTTTCTCTACGTGTAAAAGTTTGTAATTCCTATTAGGAAATGAAACACATGTAATGCTGAATAAATACTATCAAACTTTTCTCCAGTCTCCTTATGTGCTTTGTAATTACCTTGCAAAAAATATTATCCAAACCTCCCACAAAAATAACACACACACAGATAGATGTGGTGGTGAAAACGGTTTTGTCTTTTCATTGAAATAAATTTTTGTATCACCTACAAATTGAAATGTGTATTGGCTCTGACCCATCACCTTGGCTTATAAGTTACCAATGATGTGGTTTTCAGTGTCTGCCATGTTCCTTTAATTTTTTACTCACATGAAATTGTGACTCCTATATTTTACTATACAATTTTTGTTTTCTAGATGAAAAATTTGACCATTTCAGTTTCAAAATGTAATTTTATCTGTTTATGGTCAAAATGGAAAAATAAGAGTGAATATTTATTTTATGAGTGCTGTGTATTAAGTCTATAAAATTGTGCATAAAATATATAAGCTATATGAATTGCATTGAGTCATTATTATATTCCAATTTCCTTCTCTTTTCAATGAATAATAGATGGGTGAGTATCTTTTGATACAGACACAACACAGGCTACACTTTCGAGGTTTTAGATAAAGTTTTCAGAAATAACCGAATAGGTTTGCTATTAATTTCATGAAATATTCACGGGTCCCACTAGTTTAAGAGCATCATGTGGTCAGCTGAAGGTAGAGGTGAAGAATGAGAGGAAATGTGGGAGGGAAAAGTGTTAATGATATGTGGTGTGGTGAAGAAGGAATACTTATTATTTGGTTAACAGGTTAGCTGAAGGGAAAAATAAAGAGAAAGAGATATGTTTAGGATACATTATTTGTGAGAGTGAGGTTAAAGAGAAGGAAATAGAAAGAGATGGACGGTTGAGGCAGATAGGGTTTCGTATAGTTAAAAGTTGATATAATCAAAAGACCTGAAATGAAACAAGTCTTGTTCCTGAAACTTATAGTGATGATGATGATAGTGGTGGGTTGATTGCGAAAAGGAATTTCTTTTTTTTATAGAGACCGTCACTCAACACTTGCGCTTTGGTGCAATTATTACGGATGCCAAGTATATTTAACAAAGCTAAAGTTATGAATGCTATAAGAATGCAAATGAACCTCTGTTTCTTAAATAGGTCCTCTTAATTTTTTTAATTAATAATAAACTAAGGTGGCAAACTGGCAGGATCGTTAGCACATCGGGAAAAATGCTTAGCTAGATTCTTCTGACATTTATGCATTTAAATTCTTCCAAAGTGGACTTTGTCCTACATCCAGAGATGGGTTTGATGAAAATAAGCCCCTTTTGAGCACTGGAGTAGAGATAATCAATTCAACACTTCCTTTGGAATTGCTGGCCTTGTGCCAATATTTGGAAACTATTCCAATGTCTTCGCTCTCACCCGAGGAAATGCCACGACCATTTCAAAAATTATCAAAGAACCTTCCAGTCCAGAGAACTAGGTGTCATCATACCACTTTTCTCCTTTGTATGGCCACCTCGAATACTGCTGCCCACTGTGGTCACCCCATACAAAACAAAATATCTCGGGGATTGAATCGCCCCAGAGGACACTCACTAAACAAATTGAAGGCATAACTGCTCTCGATTATTGGGACCGCCTTAAAGCCTTGAAACTCTTCCCTCTCCAGCCCCGCCGCAAGCGGTACATCATTTGTATGATGTGGAGAATATACCGCCCTGAACATTAGTTTCAAGGTTCATAAAAGGCTGCGACCACGGGCCATACGTCCCCTGCCCAATTCAGGATCACAGCATATAGGTACACTGCAACAGAATTTCTTTTCCTCAACAGGCCCTGCCCTGTTTAACATTGTCCCGAAAGAGATCAAAGAGGAAAAGGATCCCATCAACTTTAAACGGTGTCTGGACAGATTTCGTCAAGGAATACCGGATAAGCCACACATACCTGATATTTAAGAGAGACCCCAATCAAATGATTGGTAATTAAAAGTCTAAAGAAGCAGATACGGCATTTTTTATTACATTGACCTGCAAAATATGAAGTAACATTCGTTGGAAAAAGGAAGAAATTCTCTTGAAGCTGTCGTTGTCCACTCTGACTCGTTGACTCTCTCTTTATATTAATTACTATGTAAGTATTATAAAGACATTTCTATTGTATTAAGTATCATATTACATCCATCTCTTTGTTTCCATGTGTTGAATAAGTGAAAAGAAAGAATCTCACCAAAGAAAGACGAAATTATATGAAAGTAAGGCTGTTATTTTAATACTTACGATGGAATTTGTATATCGTATACAGACGAAATGAAAAGGCTTTGAATTGAAACACTAGAAACTACCTAATTTGACCAAAAATAAATATAAAAACCCGTTTATTTAATCTTTTACTCGAAAATTAGTAGTGAAGATATAAAAAAAATATCGACACGACGTATAAAATGATCACTATTGTTTAAAAACTATCGCCTTGTGAAATTTAGATTACTCAAATCAGTCACCAATAATTTAATTTTCCATGCTTGAAGCAACATAAACATTTTTATGACCATTAAAATATACAGACATTATAATAATAATAATCAAAAAGTCACTGAGAATGGTTTTGAATGTGGTTTCACATTTTTATAATTAGGAAACACAAAACCGAATTGAGAGGAAGCATTATCTTGAGTCATGCTAAGAATCAGAAAAGATCAACAAAAGTAAAAGCTGATAGATTATCGATGAAGAGTCTCCGAGGTGACTAAAACATTAGATTACCATTCATGGTAAAATTTTAATGTATATTTGCACTTTCGAATATCTACCTTTTAAACATGGTTTATGTCTTATATTATTTTCGTATTCTTTCAGAAAATCACACGAAATTGGCTAAAAAGTATTTTTTGCTTTTAAAGAATCATCAATATGTATCATGTTTGAAAGACTCTGCAAAGATATTCTACAAACGTATAATCCTGCTTCTATAAAACATTGCTGAGTTACAGTAAAATATTTCCTCAGAGAGAGAAAGCATTTCTTTACTTCTGTGTCTGAAATGTGCAAGAGATAATTTTCTCTTTTAAATATACTTTGATGGATTTACAAAGAGTATTTGCAACATTTTTAAATATTGGCAATGATCACATTTAGAAGAAATATAAGAGAAGTGATATTTGTTTGGAATAAACTATAAAAGCAAAAAGAAGAAAAATATCCATAAATTTTGGTGAGAAAAGAAATATTTTTGATAAGTTGTTGATCTGTACAACTTGAAGGTTCAGTTTTATTTTTCTTGAAGAGATGTCTGAAGAATTAAGAAAATCATCATATGACTGACATCTGCAAAGAGTCATTCTTAGAAGAAAGTAAATTCAATCAACACAAACAAATTCATACAGGAGAGAAACCATATCCCTGTGATGTATGTGGTAAATCATTGTCTGATAGGAATAGTTTAACTCAACACAAACTTATTCATACAGGGGAGAAACCATATCACTGTAATATCTGTAGTAAATCATTATCGACATAGACGTATTCATACAGGGGAGAAACCATATCACTGTGATAAATCATTCAGTCGAAGAGGTAGCTTAGCTACTCACAAACAGGTTCATACAGGGGAGAAACGATATCCCTGTGATATCTGTGGTAAATCATTCTGTCATGACAGTCACTTAACTCAACACAAACGTATCCATACAGGAGAGAAACCTTATCCCTGCGATATCTGTGGTGAATCATTCTCTATTGGCAGTAGCTTAACTCGTCATAAACATATCCATACAGGAGAGAAGCCATATCACTGTGACACCTGTGATAAATCATTCTCTGTTAGTAGTTGCCTAACTAGACACAAGCGTATTCATGCAGTGGAGAAAACCTCCCCATGATATCAATTGCAAATTATTCTATCAAAGAAGGGTTCATACAGAGGAGAAACCAAATCATTGTGATCATCATCATCGTTTAGTGTCCGCTTTCCATGCTAGCATGGGTTGGATGGTTCAACTGGGGTCTGGGAAGCCAGTAGGCTGCACCAGGCTCCAGTCTGATCTGGCAGTGTTTCTACAGCTGGATGCCCTTCCTAACGCCAACCACTCAGTGAGTGTAGTGGGTGCTTTTTACGTGCCACCGACACAGGTGCCAGACGAGGCTGGCAACGGCCACACTATGATATGTGGTTGATCATTCTGTGTTGGCAGTAGTTTTGCAGTGGAGAAACCAAAACCATATTACTATGATATCGGTGGTAAGACATTCCCTGAAAACAGTCGCTTAACTATACACATATTCATTCATACTGGATAAAAACATGTTCACAGTTATATCTATGGTAGGTCCTTGCTGATTTAAACAGTTCTTTCCTTATGAAGTGGATTCATAACACAGTGATATTTGTTGTATAACATTTCCTCAGAAGGGCAAAGGAGGGAAATCATATCACTGTGATATCAGTGCTTAATCATTCTATCAAAATGGAGAATTATACACAGTCATATTAATATGGAAGATATAACTGTAACCTAAGCTATTCATGCTAAATCATTCTATGAAAACGGATCAATTATTGAAATGTAAATGCATTCATACAGAAGACGAACCACGATGATGATGGTCCTCATCATTTAACATTCACTTTTCCATGCTTCTGTGGATCAGATGGAATTCATTGATGGAGATTTTCTCCAGCTGGATGCCTTTCTTGTGACCAATCCTCACCTGTTTCCAAGCAAGGAAATATTTTCCCTGGTGAGACATATTTTACGCAGAGGACTGGAAATGAACAACTGCACAAGTATGACGGTCATGATGGCCATTTATGAACATCACATAATATCTGGACAAGGGTACATACATACATATGTATGTCTGAAGAATTTCTTATAGGAAATATCTTACATGTTTTCTCTACGTGTAAAAGTTTATAATTCCTATTAGGATATGAAACACATGTAATGCTCAATAAATATCAAACTCTTCTCCATTGTCCTTATGTGTTATGTAATTACTCTGCAAAAAATATTATCCATACCACATACAAAAATAATATACACACACACACACATTATATATATATAGGCATGGGAGTGGCTGTGTGGTATGTAGCTTGCTCACCAACCATATGGTTCCGGGTTCAGTCCCACTGCATGGCACCTTGGGCAAGTGTCTTCTACTATAGTCTCGGGCCGATCAAAGCCTTATGAGTGGATTTGGTAGGCGGAAACTGAAAGAAGCCCGTTGTATATATGTATATATATGTGTGTGTGTGTGTTTGTGTATCTGTGTTTGTCCCCCCAACATCACTTGACAACCGATGCTAGTGTGTTAACATCTCTGTAACTGATAGAATAAGTACCAGCCTTACAAAGAATAAGTCCTGGGGTCGATTTGCTCGACTAAAGGTGGTGCTCCAGCATGGCCGCAGTCAAATGACTGAAACAAGTGAAAGAGATAAAGAGTATGTAATAACCAGCTTCTTTGTTCAACTGATATACTTTCATTAGTTGGAGTAAGAGTGGGAGGGAGGGAAGACGCAGAGAGAGGGGATCTTTCTTATAGTAATTCTTGTTTCTTTATTATTCACAAGGGGACAAACAAGGACAGACAGACGGATTAATTCGATTATATCGACCTCAGTGTGTAACTGGTACTTATTTAATCGACCCCGAAAGGATGAAAGGCAAAGTCGATATACTTATTTCTTTACTACCCACAAGGGGCCAAACAAGGACAAACAGATTAAGTCGATTCTATCAACCCCAGTGTGTAACTGGTACTTAATTTATCAACCCTGAAAGGTTGAAAGGCAAAGTCAACCTCGGCAGAATTTGAACTCAGAACGTAACAGCAGATGAAATACCACTAAGCATTTCGCCTGGCGTGCTAACGATTCTGCCATCTCGCTGATCTTTCTTCTAGTAATTCTGCCTGTCAATATGTTACTGAACCCATCAGTAATGCTTTCATGTGATCAGTGAAAAAGAGGGAGAGAGGAAAGAGGATAAGGCAAAGAGTGGAGCCGAAAGAGAGAGAATTGATTGAGGATGAAGCATGCATGGCACGTGGTAGGGGGGAATGTAATAGTTATTTTATGGATAAAAATGTTATTTTGGAGGTCGCTGCCACTTTTCAATTTTTTCCTTTTTTGTTTCTATTGATTCCATATTTGGAGTATTGGTATAGTTTTGTAAGGCAATCATTGACATGAAATTCTTTTTATAGTTTGCAATCTTGGGTAATTTAACCATTTGAAAGCCACAGATGTATAGGTGCTTGTTTCCATAGTAACAAGCCAGGATCTTTTCAGTTTGAACAGCAGTTTTTCTAGCGGTGTCATATGAAATTGTCACCCATAATTATGACCCTAGTATCGATCTATTGCATTTAAATCTGTTTTAGGGTTATGGGTTGGGGGGAATGGTATCTTTTTTTCTTCACAAATGTAAATAAACCCAATCTGTTTCTTAAACGAGGGACATATTCATACGGCGCAGAATGTTTTCTTTCACCTCAATAGATGTCATTGATTGGTTGAAATTGCAGAAATTGAAGAAAAAACAACAAATATCTTACAAAGTATAGAATTTTCTCAATAAAGCCAAGAGAAAAACATGTTTTATAAACACATTCTACCAATATACGAAGTTTAAAATTTTTTAGTTACCTAGAAATTATGTTAAAAAACAGCCATTCAAACCGAAAAGATCTGATAATTTTAATATTTGAGGTATTCATATAATTTTCCATGCAGAATTTCATCAGTTAATTTGCTTCTTCCACAGAAAGTTGGGATCCTTTCGGTTCGAACGGCAGTTTTTTAAAATAATTTCCACATAACCAAACACTTTTAAACTTCGTATACTGGGAGAATGTGTTTATAAAACATCTTTTTCTCTTGGCTTTATTAAGAAAATTCTATAGTTTGTAAGATATTTGTTGTATTTTCCCTTCAATTTCTGCAATTTCAACCAATGAATGATGTCTATTGAGGTGAAAACATTCTGTGCCGTATGAATATGTCCCTCGTTTAAGAAACAGATTGGGTTTATTTACATTTGTAAAGAAAAAAGATACCCTTTTCCCAAACCCTAACCCTAAAACATAATTATGGGTAACAATTTCATATGACACCACTAGAAAAAACTGCCGTTCAAACCGAAAAGATCCAAAAGTTGTTTTTAAGTTACAATGGCTTAAAGTTCGATTATGTTTACTCATTCACAAAACAGGGTTTGGAAGCTATCATTTTGAGCATGGCAACACGTGTTGTCAAATATTTGTGAATCTGTATTCTTCACACGGTAATTTTACTTTTGTCTCAGTCATTCGACTGTGGCCATGCTGGAGCACCGCTTGTTGTCGAACAAATCTACAACTCTCTCTCTTTTCTTCCCACGTGACCGATAGGCCAGACTGCTAGCCCTCTTTTTGCGTCTGACCACGGTCAGTGCAACATCGATATTCTTCCGTGTTTGTGAAAGTTCTATATCTCTGCCGTAAGGATTCATTTCCACACACACCAGCTGAATTCAATTCGTCCCCAGTCGAAAGTCACCTGTTGTTATGTCCTATTATTATTAATATTTTTATTGTATTTTGTATTTATATTTGTGTAACATTGTCTGTTTTTCCATCCTTGTTTTCGTATACATTCCATGCTTTCTTCCGAGGAATCTAATGCTCTTAGCTTAGGTTTTCCTTGGGGCTGGCCAGATTGGAGCAATCTCAAGATTAATCAGCCGAAATTGCGAGGATGATCTGGTTCTTTACTGGGGATAGAAAGCTTTGAATGACCCGTCCTTGTTTTTCATAAAGGAGCCGTACTTTGGTGTGAAATAATTTTTTCCACAGGCTTTTTTGAGTGCATTCAACAACGCATTCAACAACCACCCGCCACATTCTTCTGGAAAAGAAAGGGGGAGGGGTGATGGGGGACCTTGGAGTTTCCAACCAACAGAGCTTTTTTTTTTTCTGGGTTATTTTACATGCTTTCAATGTATGTGACCTTGAAATCACGCATAAAAGGGCTCCTTTCCTCAGAAAAGGAAAGATTCGGCCGCTATATCTTGCATGACCTTCTACCACATAACAGCTATTTTGAGTCCTTTATCGTAAATAGCTGTTGTATGGTAACAGGGCATGCTAGAAATAGCAACCAAATCTTTGGAGGTGAGATACATTGAATGCACTTGAAAAACACCTATGGAAAGAATTTATTTCACAGTGAGGTTATGAACAGGTCTTTTATGAAATATTTACGGTATTTCTAAAGCCATTTTCACTTTAAAATATTTTTTAAATATGCTAAAAAAATTTTCGTAATGGTATTCAATTGAAAATAATAAAATTGTCTGTTTAAAGAAAGCTAAAAAATAGATACAAAAAAGCAAAAATAGAAACATTTCCCGTAAAAACAACTTTTTTTGTTGGCAAGTTAGTCATAATGTGTCTAACCAAAAGGCTAGAAATTCTTCTTTTTCAGGGTTAAGTTATTTTTGGTGTATTTTCCCAATATGCACTGTTTTGGCTATTTATACCCACCAAAACTCCTAATATCTCATGAAGCAGTTGTCCAATTCACGCGAAACTTGTTTTATTCCGTTTGTATTCACATTTCAGGAAAGTCTTAATTCTTAGTATTTTCCCCATTATGTGCCATTTTGGCTATGTAACATTGGAAGCAAGATTCAAGTTCATTTTTAATGTAATATATGTGTGTGTGTGTATAGGTCTGCCTACTTACAACTGCAATACAAGTATTTAGTTGTGAATAAACCATTATACTTGGCACTTGTTGCCCTGGAGAAAGGCTTTGATAGAATTCCTCAGTTGGCCACACACCAAGGTTCAACAGAACCTACTGAAGCAAGCCAACGTACTTCTGGCATTATCACAGGCGAGAGCAAGGAGTCGACATTAAAGTTTGTACTGTTTTCAAATTTTGGCACAAGGCCAGCAATTCCACGGGTGTGTGTGTGTGTGTGTGTGTGTTAAGTTGAATATGTCGATTCCAGTGCTCAATCGGTGATTATTTCCATCAACCCCCAAAAGGACGAACGACAAAGTCCACCTAGGCAGAATTTAAATACAAATGTCATGTCAGAAGAACCACAGCTAAGCATTTTCCCCAATGTGCTAACGACCCTGCCAGTTCGCCACTTTAGTTTCTTATTAATTACTAGTGGGACCCATGTAAATTCTACAGAATTAAAGAAATTAAGAGGACCTATTTAAGAAAGAGAGGATGATTTGCATTTTTATAGCATTCATAGTTTTAGCTTTCTTTGAATATACTTGGCATCCGTCTACATCCAATTCCTCACAACACCATCGGTGCCATCTTTTTCCTCTTTTTTATTATATCTTCTTAGTGTTCCATGCTCTAGATCTGTACATCTTTTCTCAGGCAGCTTGCAACTGTGTTTCTTGTGAATCCATAGTTTAGGCTAAATTAATCCTTAGAAACAAATATCGATCTCTTAAGTGAGAAGGCGATAAATTGCACAGAAGTGCAAGTGTTGAGTGATGGTCTCTATAAAAAAACGAAATTCTTTTTCACTATCAACACACCACCACCATCTCTCTCTCTCTCTCTCTGCCTTTCTTTAATATCAACATCAGAACATCACCCCTCTGCTAAGATTATATTTCTAACTCTTCTCTATATCACGACCTTCGGCTAGGTTTTTTAACCATAAAATAACTATTACATTCCCCCTATCACATGTCATACTTGCTTCTTTCTTAGTCTTTTGTCTCTCCCTTTTCTTTCTTTCTCTATTTGCCCCACTCTTTGTCTTATCATCTTTTCTCTCTCTACCCCCTTTTCTCTAATAACATGAAAGTGTTACTGACGAGCTGAGTAACAGAATGAGAAGCAGAATTATTATAAGATCACATTACTCTATTTTTCCCTCCCTTTTCTCCACTTCTGTCCCCACCCCATTTATTCCACTAATCTAATGAAAGCATAACAGCTGTACAAACAAGCTGGTTATTATATATATACATAAATATTATTTTTGTCTGAGGTTTGGATAATATTTTTTGCAGAGTAATTACATATCACATAAGGAGACTGGAAAACAGTTTGATAGTATTTATTCAGCATTACATGTGTTTCATTACCTAATAGGAATTACAAACTTTTAGACAAAGAGAAAACATGTAAAATATCTCCTATAAGAAATTCTTCATATATACATATATACAAGTGTGTGAGTGTGTGTGTGTATGCACAAGTGAGTGTACCCTTGTCCAGATATTATGTGATGTCCGTAAATGGCCATCATGACTGGCATACTTGTGCAGTTCTTCATTTCCAGTCCTCTGCGTAAATTATGTCTCACCAGGGAAAATATTTCCTTGCTTGGAAACAGGTGAGGATTGGTGGCAAGAAAGGGTACCCAGCTCAGGAAAATCTCCATCAATGAATTCCATCTGATCCATTGAAGCATGGAAAAGTGAATTTTAAATGATGATTATCATCATCATTGTAGTGATATGGTTCCTCTTCTGTATGAATGCAGTTACGTTTTAATAATTGTTCATTTTCATAGATTGATTTAGCACAAATGTCTTAGGGTATGGTTTTATCTTTCATATTAATATGACAGTGTAGAATTCTCCATTTTGATAGAATGATTAAGCACTGCTATCACAGTGATATGTTTTCCTTCCTCTGTCAATGCTCTTTTGATTCGTTAATGGATCATTTCAAATTCATATAGTTTCTATCTTGTGTAGAGGGTTTTATGAGATACAAACTTGTCCTTCAGAAGGAATGTTATACAACCAATGTCACTGTGTTATGGATCAACTTCATAACGAATACACTTGTGTTTAATTGAGTGATGTTTTTGTGAGAATGATTTACCACACATTTCACAGCGATATGGTTCCTCTCCTGTGTGAATACATTTGTGTGCAGTCAAGTTACTGCTAACAGAGAATGATTTACCACAGATATCACAGTGATAAGGTTTCTCCCCTGTATGAATACGCTTGTGGTTGGTTAAGGTACTGCCAGCAGAGAATGATTTACCACAAATATCACAGGGATATGGCTTGTCTCCTGTATGAATACGTTTGTGTCGAGTTAAGTTACAGCCACCAGAGAATGATTTACCGCAGATATCACAATGATATAGTTTGTCCCCTGTATGAATACGCTTGTGAATAGCTAAGCTATGAGCACGAGAGAATGATTTACCACAGATATCACAGTGATATGGTTTCTCCCCTGTATGAATACGTTTGTGTGTAGTTAGGCTACTGCCAGCAGAGAATGATTTACCACAGATATCACAGTGATATGGTGCTTCTCCTGCATGAATTTGTTAGTGTAGATTGAATTTACTTTCTGCTAAGAATGATTCTTTGCAGATGTCACAGTCATATGATGATTTTCATAATTCTTCCGACATCTCTTCAAGAAAAATAAAATCGATCCTTCAAGTTTTACAGATCAACAACTTTGTGAGTGGATTTGGTAGATGGAAACTGAAAGAAGCCTGTCGTATATATGTATGTGTGTTTGTCCCCTTAGCATTGCTTGACAACCGATGCTGGTGTGTTTACGTCCCTGTTAATTAGCGGTTCGGCAAAATAGACCGATATAATAAGTGCTGAGCTTACAAAAAATAAGTCCCGGGGTCGATTTGCTCGACTAAAGGTGGTGCTCCAGCATCACCGCAGTCAAATGACTGAAACAAGTAAAAGAATAAAAGAGTATATATATAGGTGCAGGAGTGGCTGTGTGGTAAGTAGCTTGTTTACCAACCACATGGTTCCGGGTTCAGTCCCACTGCGTGGCACCTTGGGCAAGTGTCTTCTACTATAGCCTTGGGCCGACCAATGCCTTGTGAGTGGATTTGGTAGACGGAAACTGAAAGAAGCCCGTCGTATATATGTATATATATGTGTGTGTGTGTTTGTGTGTCTGTGTTTGTCCCCCTAGCATTGCTTGACAACCGATGCTGGTGTGTTTATGTCCCCGTTACTTAGCGGTTCAGCAAAAGAGACCGATAGAATAAGTACTGGGCTTACAAAAGAATAAGTCCCGGTGTCGAGTTGATCGATTAAAGGTGGTGCTCCAGCATGGCCGCAGTCAAATGACTGAAACAAGTAAAAGAGTAAGAGTAAAAGAGAGAGTATATATGGAGAAATACATCTAAATCATTAATCAACTATCAGATAATACCCCATCACATACTATATTGAACCACTACATAAGAACATAATCCTTTTCCGCTTTTTGTGGAAGGGAGGAAAGCCACTTGTGAGGTGCTCCGTTTGCTGCCAGGAACCGTTAAAGGGTGGGTTAGGAATGTCTTGGTTGATGATGCGCAGACATGCGTTGAGGCTGAAGCATCCCTGGCACCACCTGGAGGGTGATAAGGTGTGGAGTCCGCTGGCAGGGGAATTTTTCCCGAGACCGGCCTCCTTAGTCAATTTTAAACCCGGTCGCATCAAAAGATGGAAACTGACTTTATGGCAAAAGGAGTGCCGACAGGCACTCACGCTGATCCACAAGGCGGGCAAGGCCGGCTGCGGAAATACCACCTCGGTATTTTATAGAAGGCTGGTAGAGGCAAAGAACGACGACGTCCTAGGAGGGGCTCTGGGGTTTGACGAAGACCAGCTTACCAACCTGTTTAAAAAGACTTTCAGGACGGGGTATTTGGATAATTTCCAAAAATCCCTGGCCTGGCAGTGCTATAGGAATGCTTTACCTGTTCGCGAGAAGTTATCGCGGCACGGAATTTCAGTGCCACCGACGTGTCCAAGGTGCGAGTTGGACGATGAAACCGTCCAGCACGCTTTTGTACACTGTCGGAAGTTGTCCGACTTGATAAGTTACGCAGAACACGTGTTATCGCATGTGGGACGAGTACAGCTGTCGGCTGAGTCTATGATTAAGATGATACCGCCAACTGGACTCTCGAAGGAAGGTGAGGCATGTTTTCACTGCACGGTTGCAGTAGTAAAAGAATGCATGTGGCGAACAAGAATGGAAGGAGTCGCGATAGGATCCTTTGTCTCGGGCCCCGGCTTGCTCACTTACTTCAGATATCATCTGAAGAGCAAAATGGGGCTGGAAAAGAGGATCTTACCACGGGGTGTGTATGAGAAAAGATGGAAGGAAGTGGAAAAAAAGGTGGGTGTCAGAAACCCAGCTTAACTATGGAGGGAGGAGAGGAAACAAAAGCTGCGGGGCCTTATAAATTGCCGGGGTTTAAAACTTCGGTAAGATCGAAAGTCTATGTAATGTTATAATATTCTATTGGTCATGTAAAGGACAATTTACAGACGAATTTTTATAATGAATAATCCAAATGTTATGGAAAATTTTTAATCGAACCTCCTAACTGTTTCTTGCATGTATGTCCTGTATTTGTCCTTCTATGTAACGATTGTATAATCATAATAAAGAAATATGGAGTTAGTTCCCTAACGTTTGACGTCGGTTGTGTTTTTCTCGGCTCGTAGAATTCGGTGAAAAAGAACAAAAAGTGTTGTTGTTGTGGAGTTTTGAACTTCGGTTGATGCGGTTTCGCGTCACACTGGTTCTGCGCGTTGCACTGTTTCTGTTTGGGCGACCGTTTTCGGTCTGAGGAGATTATGAGCCGCCTCTCCCTAACTGGTGAGATGGCCGGGAGGAATTTATTTGAAAGTTTGCTGGAATTGTCAACATCTGAGGAGGAGTTGGAAGAAGCAGTGGCAAAAATGGACAGGAAGCTGGAAAGTACCTACGCAGGAATAATGAGGAAGTCGATAGAAAAAGAGGTGGACCTGGCTAAACTACCAGGCTTCCAGAATTTTATGAAGGAGGAGGAAAACGGCGAAGTCGAGCTGTCACCTCCAGCAAAGCGGAGCGAGTGGTTCAATCGTAGAACCATAAAATATAGAGTGTACGTGAATGGAGGAAGAAAGATGGAAATAGTCAATATGGAAGTTATTGAAGAGGCATTGAAACAGACTGGAGAGGAAATTGTTTACCTGACTGGAGGAATGGAGTATGGAACGGTAACGGTGCAGTATAGAAGTGAGAACGTCGCCAAAAAAATAGCAGCCAAGGTGGTGAAGACCGAGAAAATATACTTACTGCCCTCGTATCTAAATAGAAGGACCACAAGAATTAGGGTGGAGGGAATACCTCCACACCTAGAGGGTGAATACATAACGGCAGCGGCGATTAAGGGAAACGAGGAAAAGGTGGACATCCTCCACGCCACGATGAAATACGAAGGCGTGAGAGGTGCTACCTTGGACATGAATATACAGACGGAGGCGGAAACAATGGAAAGGCTGACAGATACTATAAGAACAGGGAACATTATTATGAGAGTGTGGGTGGAGGGCAGGGCACCCAGGTGCTATAAGTCTGGCCTGAGGGGTCACATAAGAGCCTACTGCCCTCCCCCACCAAAGGAAAAGGAAATCGTTACGGAACCCCAAAAGAAGGAAGACACTAAAGAAAAGGAGAACCAAACAGAAAGGGAAGCAACTGAAGAGGAGGAGATCCAGCAAGAGTGGCAAGAAGGGATAAAAAAAAGGAAAAGAAAGAAAAAAGAAAACAGTACGAAACCCCAACCCACCCGTACCCTCTGAGTCCCATCCCTCCCCTGCAAACAGCGATTCCACCCACTCCCCGCCTACAAGAAAAACAAAAACAAATGCAGACACACAGAAAGAACAAAGTCCCAGGACCTATTTTTTGTGTGTTGCGAGGAGAAGGGACACCCAGAACCCGAAAAGGATGGTACATAAAGACTTATGGCCCGAACATGAAGATGGTAGTTACGCGGTTTTGGAATTTGAATTTATGGAGACATTGGTGAGGAAGGGTGAGGAAGAGCGTATAAAACGGATGACAGTGCCGATGCAGGGTGAAATGATAGAGATGTATGAAAGGAAAACGAAGAGTGTGATAGAAAAACTAGGAATTGTAATTGGAAATGGGTGATAAAGGACAGGTAAGTGATGCTGGCGGATGGGGCCGAGAGCGTCGCTTTCATATTATCATTTTTTCATTTGATAATTCATTGTTCATAAATTTAATTATAATGTTCTATGTCCCCAATGTTTTGTAATGTCCCCTCTTCGTCGCCCCTGGTAGGTAATAAAGAAATCGGAGTTAGTTCCCGTTGTTAATTGTAAAAACTCTTCCTCATTAAGTGTATTTCTTGTTCTTGTTTCTCACGCACCTTCATTGTTTGATCAGTTCCACCTGGCAACTGATATTTAAGAGAAAATCCAATCAAATATATACAAATGATTAGTAATTAACTGTCTAAAGAAACAGATACAGCATTTACGATTATGTGGACCTGAAAAATATTAATTAACGTTTGTTGTAGAAATCTAGAAATTCTCTTGAAGCTGTCGTTGTCCACTCTGACTCCAGTTCTCACATCTTCCTCCTTCACTATTTCTCTCCATATCTATTACTATGTAAGTATTTATTTAAACATTTCTATTATATATGTGTCGTATTATGTACATTTATTTGTTTCGATGTGTTGAGAAAGTTAAAAGAAAAAAAAATCTCACTAAGACGAAATTATACGAAAGGCTGTCATTTTAATACTTTCATTGTGTTGTCGTTTTCTTTTAGACATTTCATTGCACTTTTGGTTATTTTCTAAATTATTTGTAAAAACGTCGGATCGATCCCTTGTTTAGATAACATTTATCTTTCTTTATAACATGTAAATTCGACAATTTCGTTAAATGCGGGAAAATTACGATGTAATTAGTAAGAAATGGGGAATGTATAAATATACGAGTGTGCACTTGAAATACTGAAACGAAAAGCAAATATCGTATCGAGAGAAAATGCAACGGATTTTATTTGAAACATAGGAAGTCTTTATTTCTGGTGGTTTTTCTACATCATTAAAAGTTAGAATTAATATGGTTTTCTAATGTATTTAATTTTGTGTGTGTGTGTGGAGTGCTGCTTTAAGCACCTAATATAATCCCTCGTCACATATTTTTATTTGGGGGAATTTTCAGAAATTTTTGCGTCCGAGAATTCGTTTGGTCATGCAACCAAAAAAAGAAAAAAATCTACTGCGATTTATGAGTTATTTAGCTGTTATTTTTCGCACATCTCACGACCAGTATGGTAATAATTCTCTGCTTAAGTTCCTCTGGGCTTGCAGGAAGAGGGGAGACATAGACTAGGCCCTCCCTGAGAAAGAAATGGCAAGGTGTCATTTGAACAGCACGTTGCCTTCTTCAGGACGCGCCAAACTCTTTGGAGGGATCTGGCTTTCATTCTCCACATCAACCAATAAGTTTTCCTACATTAAAATTTCCCCACTAAGGATTTTGATGCTGTAAGTGAGACATCAATATTATTTACTGACATTTATTCATCTTTTATGCTCAACAAAATATTAACGTTGAGCTAGCCGCATATATATATATATATATATATATATATATATATGTATTTGTATATATGGCTCCCATGCAGGTTGCATGTAAAAAGTACCATTCGAGCATGATTGATGCTAGTGCTGCCTGACTTGCACCCATGCCGGTGGCACATACAAAGCTCCTTTCAAGCATGGTCGATGCCAATGCTACCTGACTGGCTCTGTGGCACATAAAAGGCCACCGCTACATGCTCAAACAGCATCCAGCTGTAGAAATCTTGCCTGATAAGATTGAAACCTTGTTCAGCCTCATGGCTTGCCAGTCCTCAGTCAAACCTCACAAACCATGCCAGCGTGGAAAGCAGATGTTAAACGATGATGATGAAGGTAGAGAAAGAGCGATGTCTGTTTTAGCAAACAAAGATACAAGACTGCAATGAAAACATCAGAAATCTAGTGTCATTTATATGTATATTGGTGTGTGTGTGTGTGTGTGGAAGTGTGTCTATGACAGACTTTATATTCCAGGAGTTGGTATTATAATAGATGTGTCTACTCTATGATATAAACATTTTGGTAATGCAGAAATGGGATAAATTTAATAGTTCAGATAAAGAATTACTTCTACAATTTATGAAAACAGAAATGTCGTAAATTTGCACTTTTGAATATCTGCCTTTTAAACATACTTGATGTCATATTATTTTCTATATTCTTTCAGAAAATCACATGAAATTGGCTAAAAAGTATTTTTTACTTTTAAAGAATCATCAATATGTATCATGTTTGAAAGACTCTGCAAAGATATTCTACAAACGTATAATCCTGCTTCTATAAAAAATTGCTGAATTATAGTAAAATATTTCCTCTGAGAGAGAAAGCATTTCTTTACTTCTGTGTCTGAAATGTGCAAGAGATAATTTTCTCTTTTAAATATACTTTGATGGATTTCCAAAGAGTATTTGCGACATTTTTAAATATTGGCATTGATCACGTTTAGAAGAAATATAAGAGAAGTGATATTTGTTTGAAATAAACTATAAAAGCAAAAAGAAGCAAAATATCCATATATTTTGATGAGAGAAGAACTATTTTTGAAAAGTTGTTGATCTGTACAACGTGAAGGTGCAATTTTATTATTCTTGAAGAGATGTCTGAAGAATTAGGAAAATCATCATATGACTGTGACATCTGCAAAGAGTCATTCTTAGAAGAAAGTAAATTCAATCAACACAAACAAATTCATAAAGAGGAAGCACCATATCACTGTACTGTCTGTGGTAAATCATTACCTCGTGCTCATAGCTTAGCTATTCACAAACAAATCCATACAGGGGACAGAGAATACCACAGTGATATCTGTGGCAAATCATTCAGTCAGGCAGTTTACTTAACCAGACACAAGCGTATTCATACAGGGGAGAAAGCATGTCACTGTGATATCTGTGGTAAATCATTCGATCATGAAGGTAACTTAACTACTCACAGACGGATTCATGGAGGGGAGAAACCATATCACTGTGATATCTGTGGTAGATCATTCTATCATGGCAGAAACTTAACGAAACACAAACGTATTCATACAGGAGAGAAACCATATCACTGTGATATCTGTGGTAAATCATTCTATCATGGCAGGAACTTAACTGAACACAAACGGGTTCATACAGGAGAGAAACCATATCACTGTGATATCTGTGGTAAATCATTCTCTGATGGCAGTCACTTAACTCAACACAAACGGGTTCATACAGGAGAGAAACCATATTCCTGTGATATCTGTGGTAAATCATTCTCTCATAGCAGTAGCTTAACCACTCACAAATTGGTTCATACAGAGGAGAAACCATATCACTGTGATATCTGTGGTAAATCATTCTCTATTGGCAGTAACTTAACGAGACACAAACGTATTCATACAGGTGAGAAACCATATCACTGTGATATCTGTGGTAAATCATTCTCTGATGGCAGTCACTTAACTCAACACAAACGGGTTCATACAGGAGAGAAACCATATCACTGTGATATCTGTGGTAAATCATTCTCTGATGGCAGTAGCTTGACTCAACACACACGTATCCATACAGGAGACAAACCATATTCCTGTGATATCTGTGGTAAATCATTCTCTCATAGCAGTAGCTTAACTACTCACAAATGGGTTCATACAGAGGAGAAACCATATCACTGTGATATCTGTGGTAGATCATTCTCTGAAAGCGGCAGCTTAACTAAACACAAGCGTAATCATACAGGGGAGAAACCATATACCTGTGATATCTGTGGTACATCATTCTCTCATGGCAGTAGCTTAACAAACCACAAACGTATTCATACAGGGGAGAAACCATATACCTGTGATATCTGTGGAAGATCATTCTCTCAAAGCAGCAGCTTAACTAAACACAAGCGTATTCATACAGGTGAAAAAGCATATCGCTGTGATATCTGTAGTAAATCATTCTCTCAGAACAGTGGCTTAGCTCAACACAAATCTATCCATACAGGGTAGAAACCATATACCTGTGATATCTATGGTAAGACGTTCTCTGGAAACAGTCACTTAGTGATACCCAAATGCATTCACACTCAAGAAAAATCAATTCACAGTGATATCTCTGGCAAATCATTTACACAATGTCATTGCTTATTTAAACAAGTCTTTCCTTATGAAGTGGGTCCATAACACAGTGATATTTGTTGTATAACATTTCCACAGAACGACAATGGACGTATCTCATAAAGACATCCACAGAATATAGAAACTATATGAATGTGACATCTATAGTAAATCTTTGACATGAAATCATCCATTATTGAATCAAAAGAGCATTGACAGAGGAAGGAAAACATATCACTGTGATGTTAAACCTGAATCATTCTTTCAAAATGGTGAATTAATTATACACAGTCCTGTTAATATGAAGAATATGCCATACCCTAAGATATCTGATAATGATCAATTATAACATAAATGAATTCAAATAAAAGAGGAACCATATCACTACGATGATGATGATCCTCATCATTTAACATTCACTTTTACATTCTTCTATGGATCAGATTGAATTCATTGATACCTTCCCTGTTTCCAAGCAAGGAAATATTTTCCCTGGTGAGACATTTTTTACACAGAAGACTGGAAATGAACAACTACACAAGTATGACGGTCATGATGGCCATTTACGGACACCACATAATATCTGGAAAAGGGTGCACACACACACACTTATGTATGTCTGAAGATTTTCTTATAAGAAATATCTTACATGTTCTCTACACATCTAATAGTTTGTAATTCCTATTAGGAAATGAAACACATGTAATGCTGAATAAATAATATTAAACTTTTCTCCACTGTCCTTATGTGTTATGTAATTACTCTGCAAAAAATATCATCCAAACCGCCCACAAAAATAATATATTTATAGACTGTAAATCCTTGAGTATAATCCGCATTTTTCCCAAAATTTATCGGTCAAAATCCCTAGTGCGTACTATACACAAGGTTAAAAATGAAAAATATTTTCTAAGCTATGTCTGAGTCTCTATTTTGCTGTCAGGCGCGAAAATACCTTAAGCTAAGCCTGAAAGCAATGAAGTCACAAAATAATCATCCATAACTTGCAATAAGCAACATTTATTAAAATAAAAGTATTCAGAACACAGAATAACATGTAACAAAAACAATTTGCAAACATATTTACATTCCCATATAACAGTTAAGAACATCACCATTATTGTATTATGCATGCGTGGAAGTGTTTGTTTGACTAGGTGCTGCTGGCTTAATGATGCACGACTCAAGTTAGAGAAGGGGTGTGTATTATACACAAGGATTAGGTGTTATACTCGAGGATTTACGGCATATATATATATATAGTAACGAGCTTGTTTGTGGTGAAAGTTGGTGTGCATCAGGGATGTGTGTTGTTACCATTGTTGTTTGCAATAGTGGAGAAGGAGAGTGCAAGAAAGAGACTGTAAATGGAGATACTGTATGCAGATGACCTTGTTCTGATGAGAGAGAAGTTTTGGAAATGGAAGGAGGCATTTGAAAGCAAGGGTTTGAAGGTAAACCTAAGGGAGAGAAAGGTGATAGTGAGTGGGGTGGAAGAAGTGTTGGTGAGTAAGGTGGATCCATGTGGTATGTGGGAGGAGGGTAATGGCAAATGCAGTGTTGTGTATGACGTGATAACATTGGAAAAATCCACATTTTTCATTAAAAAAATTAGGACCTGGGTTTGCACTCCCTTAGCAAATTTTGTTGCTGGGCCATTGTTCATATGTGTAGGTAAAATATGTAAAAGAAGAAAATGAGATTTCACATGCACACATGAAGCTTGTAAGAACAAGTATTGGATCTCTTCAGTTTGAACGGTAGTTTTTTCTAGTGGTGTCATATGAAGTTGTCACTCATAATTATGACCCTAGTATCGATCTATTGCATTTTAATCTATTTTAAGGTTAGGGGTGGGGGGAAGGGTATCTTTTTTTCTTCACAAATGTAAATAAACCCAATCTGTTTCTTAAACGAGGGACATATTCATACGGCACAGAATGTTTTTTTACCCCAATAGATGTCATTGATTGGTTGAAATTGCAAAAATTGAAGAAAAAACGACAAATATCTTACAAACCATAGAATTTTCTCAATAAAGCCAAGAGAAAGGGGTGGGGGAGAGGCCTCGGGTAATTTCACATCTTCACTCCACGGCCTTTAAGCTAAGAAAAAAATAGTGTAATTGGTGTAAAACTACTTGTTCTAAATGATTATCATGAATCATAATCTCCGTATTTTTATACGTATTTCGCAAAAAAAAAAGAAAGAAGGTATTATTTCCCGGAAACGAAATGGAAAAAAAAAATTAGTGGAACTGGTGTAAAAAAAAAAAAAAGAGGGTAGGGAACGAATCTGAAAACAAAAAGGCCCGGAAAGCAACGAGGGTGGGGAGAGGCCTTCGGAATTTTCACAAGATCCGAAGTTTTTCCCTCATAACTTTAAAATGGGTTTTTAAAAATGAAATTTTATATAAATACCTTTCAGACGGTATAGATTACGATTATAAAGAAATTTGTGGGGAAAATCTTTTCCAAGGGTGTAGGGTAGAGGACTTCGGACGATTCACAAGATCCGAGTTTTTCCCTCGTAACTTTGAGGAAAATATAATCCTTTTGAAATTACAAATTAGGCTTTTCCTCAGGAACTTCGATGCTAAACATCCCTTTGAAGGGTTCAGGTCTTTACTTCTACCGTGTTTATATATATATATATATATATATATATATATATATATATCTCATCATCATCATCGTTTAACGTCCGTTCTCCATGCTAGCATGGGTTGGACGGTTCGACCGGGGTTCTGGGAAGCCAGAAGGCTGCACCAGGCTCCAGACTAATCTGGCAATGTTTCTACAGCTGGATGCCCTTCCTAACGCCAACCACTCCGTGAGTGTAGTGGGTGCTTTTTATGTGCCACCTGCACAGGTGCCAGGCGAGGCTGGCAACGGCCACGGTCGGATTGGTGTATTTTATGTGCCACCGGCACGGAAGCCAGTTGAGGCGGTGCTGGCATCGGCCACGAGTCGGATAATGCTTTTTACGTACCACCAGACCAGGGATCCTGGCTGGTTCAATTCGATTTCGATTTCGCTTGCCCCAACATGTCTTCACAAGCAAAGGGGGTTGGCATGGGTGCCTGTCGTACGGTCGCATTGGAGTATTTTACGTGCCACGGCCACGAGTCGGATAGTGCTTTTTACGTACCACCAGACCAGGGTTCCTGGCTGGTTCAATTCGATTTCAATTTCGCTTGCCCCAACATGTCTTCACAAGCAAAGGGGGTTGGCATGGGTGCCTGTCGTGCGGTCGCATTGGAGTATTTTACGTGCCACGGCCACGAGTCGGATAGTGCTTTTTACGTACCACCAGGCCAGGGATCCTGGCTGGTTCAATTCGGTTTCGATTTCGATTTCGCTTGCCCCAACATGTCTTCGCAAGCAGGGGGGGTTGGCATGGGTGTAGCAGGGGGGGTTGGCATATGAAATGCTTAGCAGTATTTTGTCTGTCTTTACGTTCTCAGTTCAAATTCCGCCAAGGTCGATTTTGCCCTTCATCCTTTCGGGGTCAATAAGTTAAGTACAAGTTATGTACTGGGATCAATCTAATTGACTGGCCCTTCCTCAAAAACTTCGAGCTTTGTGCCTTAGAGTAGAAAAGAATGTTGATACTTTACTGACTTTTTTTCATGTTTCATGCCTAACAAAATTTTGACATTAAGCTGCCCGTATCTATGTATTTGTGTATTTACGAATGTACAGAATGAGGCAGAGGAGGAGTGATGTCTATGTTACCAAACAAAGCTGTGGTAATACGACACATGACTGAGGTGAAACCATCAGATATCTAGTGTCATTGACATGTATATTGGTGTGTGTCTAGTACAAACGCAATGTCCAGGAGGTGTTATTACGATAGATGTGTCTGTGATATAAACCTCTTGAAAATAGAGAGATGGGATGAATATAATAGTTCAGATAAAGAATTACTTCTACAATTTATGAAAACCTTTGAATATATATGTATAGGAGTGGCTGTGTGGTAAGTAGCTTGCTAACCAACCACATGTTCCGGGTTCAGTCCCACTGCGTGGCATCTTCGGCAAGTGTCTTCTGCTATAGCCCTGGGCCGACCAATGCATTGTGAGTGGATTTTGTAGACGGAAACTGAAAGACGCCTGTCGTATATATGTATGTGTGTGTGTGTTTGTCCCCTTAGCATTGCTTGACAATCGATGCTGGTGTGTTTACGTCCCCGTCAAATAGCGGTTCGGCAAAAGAGACCGATAGAAAAAGTACTGGGCTTACAAAGAATAAGTCCTGGGGTCGATTTGCTCGACTAAAGGCGGTGCTCCAGCATGGCCGCAATCAAATGAATGAAACACGTAAAAGAATAAAAGAGCATATATATTTTTTTATATATATATTTATATATGAATATGTGAATTATTAAAAATTTCCATATGTGCAGCCAAACAGAAAAGATTCGGCAGGATTGGTAATAATGACAATAATAATAATTTATGAGACAGAATTATCAAAGAAACATCTTTCACAAAATCCCAAATCTATAAAGTAGAGCCGCAATTCTTTGAAGACTGGAGTTAGTTCCCGTTGTTCATTGTCAAAACTCTTCCTCATTAAGTGTATTTCTTGTTCTTGTTTCTCACGCACCTTGATTGTTTGATCAGTTCCACTTGACAACTGATATTTAAGAGAAAATCCAATCAAATATATACAAATGATTGGTAATTAACTGTCTAAATAAACAGATACAGCATTTACGATTATGTGGACCTGAAAAATATTAATTAACGTTTGTTGTAAAAACCTAGAAATTCCTGTATGAATTGGTTAAATTACTATCATCAGAAAATGATGTACCACAGATACATATTGCTAAATCAATCTATGAAAATGATCAATTATTGAAATGTAAATGCATTCATACAGAAGACGAACCACGATGATGATGATCCTCATCATTTAACATTCTCCTATTCATGCTTCTGTGGATCAGATGCAATTCATTGATGGAGATTTTCTACATCTGGGTACCTTTCTTGTGACCAATCCTCACCTGTTTCCAAGCAAGAAAATATTTTCCCTGCTGAGACATATTTTACGCAGAGGACTGGAAGTGAACAACTGCACAAGTATGACGGTCATGATGGCCCTTTACGAACATCACATAATATCTGGACAAGGGTACACACACATGTATGTCTGGAGAATTTCTTCAAGGAAATCTTTTACACTTTTTCTCTACATGTAAATGTTTGTAATTCCTATTGGGAAATGAAACACATGTAATGCTGAATAAATAATATCAAACACTTCCCCATTGTCCTTATGTGTTTTTTCTAAGTTAAAAAAAAAAAATGGCTTCCACCTCACCCCACCCCGTCTTTTGGACCCGTAAAAGGGTTTTGTAGCATATTAGGAGGTCAGGGTAGTTGATTCCATGCAAAAAATTTGACGTTTTGATTTTTTTCTTAGTGAAAATCATGCGGGAGTTAATATAGAAATTTACCATAATGTTATTTAGCCTCAAATGAAACCTGATACAGCAAACGTATCATCAAAGACATTCCAGCCTTCAGCAAACTGTCTTTTGAGGGATAATCTAGGACATTACGTACAATGGGCATGTGATTTAGATAGGGGTATACTTTGGCTGCTATTTTTAGCATGTCGAGCGACAAGGCAGAGGCTCTCTCATAGGTTCGATTACGTGATGAGATTTTTTAACACATATAGGATCTTCTCGGTTTGAACGGCAGTTTTTTTAACATAATTTCTAGGTAAATAAAAAATTTTAAACTTCGAATACTGGTAGAATGTGTTTATAAAACATCTTTTTCTCTTGGCTTTATTGAGAAAATTCTATGGTTTGTAAGATACTTGTTTTTTCTTCAATTTCTGCAATTTGAACCAATCAATGACGTCCATTGAGGTAAAAAAAACATTCTGTGCCGTATGAATATGTCCCTCGTTTAAGAAACAGATTGGGTTTATTTACATTTGTGAAGAAAAAAAGATACCTTCCCCCAACCCCTGACCCTAAATAGATTGAAATACAATAGATCGATACTAGGCACATAATTACGTGTGACAATTTCATATGACACCGCTAGAAAAAAACTGCCGTTCAAACCGAAAAGATCCACAAAAAAGATTAATTTCTGGATTTGCCTTTCAAAGGGTAAAGAACCGGCAAGGATAAGAAACCTATAGAATAAGTCCTGTGCTTACAAAGAATAATTCCTGCGGTAATCCAGCGTGGCCGCAGTCACATGACTGAAACGTGTAAAAGTACAGCAGCAATTATTTAAAGCCAAGAGTTAGTTCCCCTTGTTAAGGCATCGTAATTCCCTTTAAATGTTGCTCCTGTTTCTCACGCACCTTGATTGTTTGATCAGTTCCACTTGACAACTGATATTTAAGAGAAAATCCAATCAAATATATACAAATGATTGGTAATTAACTGTCTAAACAAACAGATACAGCATTTACGATTATTAGAAACCTAGAAATTCTCTTGAAGCTGTCGTTGTCTACTCTGACTCCAGTTCTCACATCTTCCTCCTTCACTCTTTCTCTCCATATCTATTACTATGTAAGTATTTATTTAAACATTTCTATTATATATGTGTCGTATTATGTACATTATTTGTTTCGATGTGTTGAGAAAGTTAAAGAAAAAAAAATCTCACTAAGACGAAATTATACGAAAGGCTGTCATTTTAATACTTTCATTGTGTTGTCGTTTTCTTTTAGACATTTCATTGCACTTTTGGTTATTTTCTAAATTATTTGTAAAAACGTCGGATCAATCCCTTGTTTAGATAACATTTATCTTTCTTTCTAACGTGTAAATTCGACAATTTCGTTAAATGCGGGGAAGTTACGATGTAATTCGTAAGAAATGGGGAATGTATAAAAATACGAGTGTGCACTTGAAATACTGAAACGAAAAGCAAATATCGTATCGAGTGGAAATGGGTCGGCTTTTATTTGAAACATAGGAAGTCTTTATTTCTGGTGGTTTTTCTACATCATTAAAAGTTAGAATTAATATATTTTTCTAATTTATTTAATTTTTGTGTGTGTGGAGTGTTGCTTTAAGCACCTAATATAATCCCTCGTCACATATTTTTATTTGGGGGAATTTTCAGAATTTTTGCGTCCGAGAATTCGTTCGGTCATGCAACCAAAAAAAGAAAAAAATCAACTGTGATTTATGAGCTATTTAGCTGTTATTTTTCGCACATCTCACGACCAGTATGGTAATAATTCTCTGCTTAAGTTCCTCTGGGCTTGCAGGAAGAGGGGAGACATAGACTAGGCCCTCCCTGAGAAAGAAATGGCAACGTGGCGGCCATTTCAACAGCACATCGCCTTCTTCAGGACACGCCAAACACTTTGGAGGAATCTGGCTTTCATTCTCCACATCAACCAATAATTTTTCCTACATTAAAATTTCCCCACTAAGGATTTTGATGCTGTTAGTGAGACATCAATATTATTTACTGATATTTATTCATCTTTTATGCTCAACAAAATATTAACGTTGAGCTAACCGCATATATATATATATATGTATTTGTATATATGGCTCCCATGCAGGTTGCATGTAAAAAGTACCATTCGAGCATGATTGATGCTAGTGCTGCCTGACTTGCACCCATGCCGGTGGCACATACATAGTACCATTCAAGCATGGTCGATGCCAATGCTACCTGACTGGCTCCGTGGCACATAAAAGGCAACCGCTATACGCTCAAACAGCATCCAGCTGTAGAAATCTTGCCTGATAAGATTGAAACCTTGTTCAGCCTCATGGCTTGCCAGTCCTCAGTCAAACCTCACAAACCATGCCAGCGTGGAAAGCAGATGTTAAACGATGATGATGAAGGTAGAGAAAGAGCGATATCTATTTTAGCAAACAAAGATACAAAACTGCAATGAAAACATCAGAAATCTAGTCATTTATATGTATATTGGTGTGTGGAAGTGTGTCTATGACAGACTTTATATTCCAGGAGTTGGTATTATAATAGATGTGTCTACTCTGATATAAACATTTTTGTAATGCAGAAATGGGATAAATTTAATAGTTCAGATAAAGAATTACTTCTACAATTTATGAAAACAGAAATGTCGTAAATTTGCACTTTTTATTTTTCTGCTTTTTAATCATGCTTTACGTCTTATATTATTTTTTCTATTCTTTCAGAAAGTCACATGAAATTGGCTAAAAGGTATTTTTTACTTTTAAAGAATCATCAATATGTATCATGTTTGAAAGACTCTGCAAAGATATTCTACAAACGTATAATCCTGCTTCTAGAAAACATTGCTGAGTTAGAGTAAAATATTTCCTCTGAGAGAGAAAGCATTTCTTTACTTCTGTGTCTGAAATGTGCAAGAGATAATTTTCTCTTTTAAATATACTTTGATAGATTTCCAAAGAGTATTTGCGACATTTTTAAATATTGGCATTGATCATAATTAGAAGAAATATAAAAGAAGTGATATTTGTTTGGAATAAACTTTAAAAGCAAAAAGAAGCAAAATATCCATATATTTTGGTGAGAGGAGAAATAATATTGAAAAGTTGTTGATCTGTACAACTTGAAGGATTGATTTTATTTGTCTTGAAGAGATGTCGGAAGAATTAAGAGAATCATCATATGACTGTGACATCTGCAAAGAGTCATTCTTAGAAGAAACTAAATTCAATCAACACAAACAAATTCATGAAGGGGTAAAACCATATCACTGTAGTATCTGTGGTAAATCATTCTTAAATGGCAGTCACTTATCACGACACATACGTATTCATACAGGAGAGAAACCATATCCCTGTGATATCTGTCGTAAATCATTCTATCAAGAAGGTAACTTAACTACTCACAGACGGGTTCATGGAGGGGACAAACCATATCACTGTGATATCTGTGGTAAATCATTCTATCAAAGTGGTAACTTAACTCAACACAAACGGGTTCATACAGGAGAGAAGCCATATTCCTGTGATATCTGTGGTAAATCATTCTCTATTAGCAGTAGCTTAACTATACATAAACGTATTCATACAGGGGAGAAACCATATCACTGTGATATCTGTGGTAAATCATTCTCTCGTACTCATAGCTTAGATATTCACAAACATACCCATACAGGAGATAAAAACTACCACTGTGATATCTGTGGTAAATCATTCTCTAGTGACAGTAGCTTAACTACACACAAGCTAATTCATACAGGGGAGAAACCATATCACTGTGATATCTGTGGTAAATCATTTTCTACTAGCAGTCACTTAACTCGACACAAACGTATTCATATAGGTGAGAAACCATATCACTGTGATATCTGTGGTAAATCATTCTCTCAAAGCAGCAGCTTACCTAAACACAAGCGTATTCATACAGGGGAGAAACCATATAGCTGTGATATTTGTAGTAAATCATTCTCTCAGAACAGTGGCTTAACTCAACACAAACGTATTCATACAGGGGAGGAACCATATCAATGTGATATCTGTGGTAAATCATTCTCTGAGAACAGTAGTTTAACTAAACACAAACGTATTCATACAGGGGAGAAACCATATACCTGTGATATCTGTGGTAAATCATTCTCTCATAGCGGTAGCTTATATAACCACATACGTATCCATACAGGAGAGAAACCATACTCCTGTGATATCTGTGGTACATCATTCTCTCATAGCAGTAGCTTAACTACTCACAAATGGGTTCATACAGGAGAGAAACCATATACCTGTGATATCTGTGGTAAATCTTTCTCTCAACACAGTAGCTTAACTAAACACAAGCGTATTCATACAGGGGCGGAACCATAAGCTTGTAATATCTGAGGTAAATCTTTCTCTCAGAACAGTGGCTTAACTCACGACAACCGTATTCATACAGGGTAGAAACCATAGCCCTGTGATATCTATGGTAAGATGTTCTCTGGAAACAGTCACTTAACTATACACAAATGCATTCACACTCAAGAAAAATCAATTCACAGTGATATCTCTGGCAAATCATTTACACAAAATCATTTCTGATTTAAACAAAAGTCTTTCCTTATGAAGTGGGTCCATAACACGGTGATATTTGTTGTATAACATTTCCTCAGAAGGACAAAGGACGTATCTCATAAAGACATCCACAGAATATAGAAACTATATGAATGTGACATCTATAGTAAATCTTTGATATGAAATCATCCATTATTGAATCAAAAGAGCATTGACAGAGGAAGGAAAACCTATCACTGTGATGTTAAACCTGAATCATTCTTTCAAAATGGTGAATTGTTTGTACACAGTCCTATTAATATGAAAGATATAACTGTAACCTAAGCTATTTGTGCTAAATCAATCTATGAAAATGGATCAATTATTGAAATGTAAATGCATTCATACAGAAGAGGAACCACGATGATGATGATCCTCATCATTTAAAATTCTCCTATTCATGCTTCTGTGGATCAGATGGAATTCATTGATGGCGATTTTCTACATCTGGGTACCTTTGTTGTGACCAATCCTCATCTGTTTCCAAGCAAGAAATATTTTCCCTGGTGAGACATATTTTACGCAGAGGACTGGAAATGAACAACTGCACAAGTATGACGGTCATGATGGCCCTTTACGAACATCACATAATATTTGGACAAGGGTACATACACAGACACACACACTCACATAAACTATTGTATGTCTGAAGAATTTCTTATAGGAAATGTCTTACATGTTTTCTACACATGTAAAAGTTTTTGATTCCTGTTAGGAAATGAAACACATGTAATGCTGAATAAATAATATCAAACTTTTCTCCGGTTTCCTTGTGATTTGTAATTACCTTGCAAAAAATATTATCCAAACCTCCCACAAAAATAATGTACGTGTATATATGTAATCAGAAGCTTGTTTGTTCAACTTGTGTATTTACGTTAGTTAGAGTAGTGGGGTGAGGGGGAGGGAAAAGTAAAGGAAGGTGGTCTTATAATAATTCTGCTTGTCATTACGTTACTTAGGTCGTCAGTAACACTTTCATGTGATTGGAGAGAAAGGATAAGACCATGAGTGGGACGGGAAGAGAGAGAAGCGTGCATGACGTGATAGGTTGACATATTTAGTGGAAGGTTGTGATATAGAGGAGAGTTAGGAATATAATTTTAGAAGGTGGGTGATGTTCTGATGGAGAGATTAAAGAAAGGTAGAGAGAGACAGATGATGGTGGTGGTTGTGATGGTGAATACAAAGTGAAAAGTAATGTTTTTTTTTTCCTTGAACTGAGTTTTGTTACAACACCTACAAATTGAAATGTGTATTGGCTCTCTGACCCATCACCTTGGCTTACAAGTTACCATTGATGTGGTTTTCAGAGTAAGCCATGTTACATTAAATTGTGACCCCTATATTTTACATATAAGGTAATTTTTTTAGTATACACTTCTCATGTTTTAGATAAGAAATTGTGCCCATGTAAATTTTAAAATGTAATTTTTTTCTGTTTATGAGAAAACTGGAAAAATATGAGCGAATATTTATTTTATGAGTTCTGTGTCTATAAAATTGTTCATAAAGTATATTAAGTAATTACCGTATTCCAATTTCCTTCAGTTTTCAGTGAGTAGCAAATGAGCGACTATCTTTTGATGCAGTCACAATACAGGCTCCACTTTAGAGTGTTTTGGTTTCAGGAATAATCCAATCCATTGCCTCACTAGACACCGAGGCCATGACTAGTGACCGGGACCTTTTGTTTTTGGATAATGGATAAACAGCTAAAAGATAATACAAATATATATTTATAAAATTAAAGACTTAAATCTGTACAAGATGCAAAAAGAAAAGAATTCAATTAAGAATGCATCTGGTGAAAGAATATTGGTTTAAAAAACATACAACATAAAAATGATAACAATGAAGACTATAAGGGAGATAGGGTGAATCCTTTCTTTTTGACAATGGTCGGGCATTGTCTTGTTGGAAGACTAATGCTTTTCTGTTGGTAATCTCCAGCCACAGTTCTTTGATATATTTTGGTTCAAATTAGCCAGTTGATGACAGAACACATCAGAATTAATGGTCTGGTTTTATGGGAGAAGGTCATAACAAACAATGCCTTTATGATCCCACTAAACACAAAGCACAGGTGTGTTGCCATGGATATTCATCTTTGGTTGCTTGGGGGATATTTCTGCAAACTCCAGGATCAGTTTTGCACAACACTAAGCATGCAATCCATTTTTCATCTCCAGTCACAAGTCGTTTCCAAAAAAGGGCATGCTTTCTTTCCATTTCAAAAGCATATCCCAAACGGAATACTGGTCGCAGCAATTCTTTTCTGAGAGTTTCAAGCACCCATATATTAAAGCAAAGAGTAAGATAGAAAGAGGGACAGAGAGAAGCGTACATGATATGTGATAGGGGGAACATAATATTTATTACATGGTTAAAATAGTTAGTTGAAGTTGATGATATAGAGAAGTTAGCAATATAATTTTAGCAGAGTGGTGATGTTCTGATGGTGAGATTTAAGGCACAGAGAGAGAGAGAGAGATGATGGTTGTGGTGGAGGAAATGGTGATGGACAGTGCATAGTGAAAAGTAATTTGTTTTTTAATTGAACTAAGTTTTTTTTTATATCACGTATTTGCAGAATCGTATGAATTTCCGTGTAAAATGTACAAAATCACAATACTTTGATATTTCACCCGGTTTTTTTACTTGAACAAAACGACAGCTTCCAAATATTGTTTTCTAAATGGGTAAGAATGATTAAACTTTAAACCACAGTAACTTTAAAAACTTTTTGTGGAAGAAGCAAATTAACTGATGGAATTCAGCGTGGAAAATTATAGGGATACCTCAAATACTGAAATTTTCACTACACTCGATTATTTCCACAGGTGGCCGGAAAAAAGCTGGTGATAATAACAAGTATAGTGATGAAGCCGAATATTGAAGAAATCTCTTTTACAAAGTACCAAATCTATAAAGTAGAGCCGCGTGCGTGTGTGGAATACGTCCCCGCTTTTGGCACTATTTTATAAGTATTACTACGCTGTGTCTAAAGTAATAGAGGTGAATGTAGTCCAGTTCGTGTAACATGGAAAAGTAAATAAACACGTAAAAGAATAACTATGCTTCGTATTGAGTTGTCTATCCCATTAGAACGAAACTACACATAACAGTGATGAAGCCGAATATTGAAGAAATCTCTTTCACAAAATCCAAAATCTATTAAAGTAAAGCCGCAATTCTTTAAAGACTGGAGTTAGTTCCCGTTCTTCATCGTAAAAACTCTTCCTAATTAAGTGTATTTCTTGTTCTTGTTTCTCACGCACCTTCATTGTTTGATCAGTTCCACTTGACAACTGATATTTAAGAGAAAACCCAATCAAATATATACAAATAATTGGTAATTAAGTGTCTAAACAAACAGATACAGCCTTTACGATTATGTGGACCTGAAAAATATTAATTAACGTTTGTTGTAGAAATCTAGAAATTCTGTTGAAGCTGTCGTTGTCCACTCTGACTCCAGTTCTCACATCTTCCTCCTTCACTCTTTTTCTCCATATCTATTACTATGTAAGTATTTATTTAAACATTTCTATTATATATGTGTCGTATTATGTATATTTATTTGTTTCGATGTGTTGAGAAAGTTAAAAAAAAAAATCTCACTAAGACGAAATTATACGAAAGGCTGTAATTTTAATACTTTTTAATACTTTTATTGTGTTGTCGTTTTCTTTTAGACATTTCATTGCACTTTTGGTTATTTTCTAAATTATTTGTAAAAACGTCGGATTAATCCCTTGTTTAGATAACATTTATCTTTCTTTCTGACGTGTAAATTCGATAATTTCGGTAAATGCGGGAAAATTACGATGTAATTCGTAAGAAATGGGGAATGTATAAAAATACGAGTGTGCACTTAAAATACTGAAACGAAAAGCAAATATCGTATCGAGAGGAAATGGAACGGCTTTTATTTGAAACATAGGAAGTCTTTATTTCTGGCGGTTCTTCTACATCATTAAAAGTTAGAATTAATATATTTTTCTAATTTATTTAATTTTTGTGTGTGTGGAGTGTTGCTTTAAGCACCTAATATAATCCCGGTTAATATAGGGCGTAACAAATATCAGAAAATCAAAAAAAAAATGTGTGTAATAGGTGTAAAACAACTTCCTATGAACGAATATGAAAAAAAAAATTCGCGCACGCGAAAGGGGGGTGGGGGAGAGGCCTCGGAAAATTCACATCGGGAAGTTCCGAAAGCGTCTGAGGGGCTGACCCGGGCACCAAAACAAAAAAAAAATAGTGTAATATGTGTAAAACAACTTGCTCTAAACGAATATGAAAAAAAAAAATGCGCTCTCGAGAAAGAGGGGTGGGGGAGAGGCCTCGGAATATTTATATCGGGAATTTCCGAAAGCGTCTGAACCGGGCACAAAAACAAAAACAAAAACAGCGTAATAGGTGTAAAACAACTTGCTCTAAACGACTATCATGAAAAAAATGCGCGCTCGCGAAAGGGGGGTGGGGGAGAGGCTTCGGAAATTTCACATCTTCAGTCCACGGCCTTTAAACTAAGAAAAAATAGTGTAATTGGTGTAAAACTACTTGTTCTAAACGAGTATCAAGAACACACACTCACACATGAATCATAAACTCCGTATTTCGCAAAAAAAAAATAATAAAGAGAAGAAATTCTGGAAAAAGTGAAGAAATGTTGGATCTCATTCCTTGGTTAAAGCTATTTTAAACATTAAATTTATGCTTTTCTTTGAAATAGTTCAGATATATGCAATTCTTCTCACTTATTAAGATGCATTTATCAGAAAAAAAGAGACAGAAAAAATTATTATTTTGTGTCAATCCTTCCCTAATTATCCTTTATTAATTAGTTTTGGCGTGTATTTTTTTCCCAAATTTATTCTTTCACCTTTACAACACTGTTTAGTAAAGCAATTAATTATCTTTATAATTTGCATATTTGACTTATTAATCAAAATTCTCTAGATGTAATATATACTAAGTAATGCATCCTTCATTTATGTGTTCCGTTCTGTATTATGCATGCGTGACTGTTTGTATGTAAGTGTGTTTAACTGTGCACATGAATGTGAATATTAAAGAACATATTTATTTACTATGATTGTTATTTTCAGAACAAATAAATCTTTTGGCTGTTATGTTATTGATGTTATTATTATTGCTAGTTAAAGGGTGGTGACTTGGCTGAATATTTTGAGTCTTGTAGTATGTAGTTGTGTTAGTCAATATTCTGAGTTCAAATCCAACTCATTTCTTTATCATCATTATCGATGGACCACTCAAAGAGGTATGTATACATTATCATTTTCGTAACATAATTTCTGTAGTATTTCAAGATGTTTCTGACACGTATTTTGATTCACATGGCGGAGATCCAACATTTCTTCACTTTTTCCAGAATTTCTTCTCTTTATTTTTTTTTTGCGAAATACGGAGTTTATGATTCATGTGTGAGTGTGTGTTCTTGATACTCGTTTAGAACAAGTAGTTTTACACCAATTACACTATTTTTTCTTAGTTTAAAGGCCGTGGACTGAAGATGTGAAATTTCCGAAGCCTCTCCCCCACCCCCCTTTCGCGAGCGCGCATTTTTTTCATGATAGTCGTTTAGAGCAAGTTGTTTTACACCTATTACGCTGTTTTTGTTTTTGTTTTTGTGCCCGGTTCAGACGCTTTCGGAAATTCCCGATATAAATATTCCGAGGCCTCTCCCCCACCCCTCTTTCGCGAGAGCGCATTTTTTTTTGTCATATTCGTTTAGAGCAAGTTGTTTTACACATATTACACTATTTTTTTTTTGTTTTGGTGCCCAGGTCAGCCCCTCAGACGCTTTCGGAACTTCCCGATGTGAATTTTCCGAGGAATCTCCCCCACCCCCCTTTCGCGTGCGCGAATTTTTTTTTTCATATTCGTTCATAGGAAGTTGTTTTACACCTATTACACACATTTTTTTTTTTGATTTTCTGATATTTGTTACGCCCTATATTAACCACCAAAAAAAGAAAAAAATTAACTGTGATTTATGAGTTATTTAGCTGTTATTTTTCGCACATCTCACGACCAGTATGGTAATAATTCTCTGCTTAAGTTCCTCTGGGCTTGCAGGAAGAGGGGAGACATAGACTAGGCCCTCCCTGAGAAAGAAACGGCAAGGTGTCAGCTCAGGTGAACGTGGCGGCCATTTCAACAGCACATTGCCTTCTTCAGGACGCACCAAACTCTTTGGAGGAATCTGGCTTTCATTCTCCACATCAACCAATAATTTTTCCTACGTTAAAATTTCCCCACTAAGGATTTTGATGCTGTTAGTGAGTCATCAATATTATTTACTGACATTTATTCATCTTTTATGCTCACCAAAATATTAACGTTGTGCTAACCGTATATATCATCATCATCATCATTTAGCGTCCGCTTTCCATGCTGGCATGGGTTGGACGGTTCAACTGGGGTCTCTGAAGCCAGAAGGCTGCATCAGGCCCAGTCTGATCTGGCAGTGTTTCTACGGCTGAATGCCCTTCCTAGCGCCAACCACTCCGTGAGTGTAGTGGGTGCTTTATACGTGCCACTGGCACGGGGGCCACTCGAGACTGGCAACGGTCACGAACGGATGGTGCTACGTGCCACCAGCACGGGGACCAGGCGGGGCTGGCAACGGCCACGAACGGATGGTGCCTTTACATGCCACCAGCACAGAGGCCAGTCGGGGCGGCGCTGGCAACGTCCACGATCAGATGGTTTACGTGCCACCGGCACGGGGACCAGGCGAGGCTGGCAACGGCCACGAACGGATGGTGCTATTGCGTGCCACCGGCACGGAGGCCAGTCGGGGCGGCGCTGGCAACGGCCACGATCGGATATTTCGCTTACTTGTCATCGGCAATGGTATCACAGCTGCAATTTCCATTGATGTTGATCGACTTCGATTTTGGTTCTACTTTCTGATATCTGATTTGATTTGGTTTGATTTTTATTTTCACTTGCCTCAACGGGTCTTCACAAGTGGAGTTTTGTGTCCCAAGAAGGAAAGGTATGTATAAGTCAACTGTCTTCTCACGCACAGCATACTTCCATAGGTCTTGGTCTCTAGTTATTTCCTTGGTGAGACCTAAAGTTCGAAGGTCGTGCTTCACCACCTCGTCCCAGGTTTTCCTGGGTCTACCTCTTCCACAGGTTCCCTCAACTGCTAAGGGTGTGGCACTTTCGCACACACCTATCTTCATCTATTCTCGCCACACGACCATACCAGCGCAAACGTCTCTCTTGCACACCACAACTGATGCTTCTTTGGTCCAACTTTTCTCTCAAGGTACTTACACTCTGTTAATTATGAACACTGACATTACACATCCATCGGAGCATACTGGCTTCATTTCTAGTGAGCTTACGCATATCCTCAGCAGTCACACCCCATGCACTACCATGTAGCATGGCTGTACGTACACATGCATCATACAGTCTGCCTTTTACTCTGAGCGAGAGGCCTTTTGTCACCAGCAGGGGTAAGAGCTCTCTAAACTTTGCCCAGGCTATTCTTACTCTAGCAGTTACACTTTCAGCACACCCACCCCCGCTACTGACTTGGTCACCTAGGTAGCGGAAGCTATCAAGTACTTCTGGTTTTTCTCCCTGGAACGTGGTGGAAGTTGGTCTCTGCACATTTTCAGTGTTTATTGCTCCTGAGCATCTGCCACAGACAAAAACTATTTTCCTAGTTAGCCTTCCTTTGACATTGCTGCACCTCTTATGTGTCCATAGCTTACACTTGGTGCACCTTATAGAGTTTCTACCTACACCTTTTTTTACAGATCGAGCAGGGCCATCTACCTGAAGGCGTTTGTGATTGGTCTATCTTCCTACTTATTAGGACTTTGGTTTTGGCTAGGTTGATTCTAAGGCCCTTCGATTCTAAACCTTGCTTCCACACCTGAAACTTCTCCTCCAGTTCTGATAGTGACTCAGCAAATAGAGCAAGGTCATCAGCATAGAGGAGCTCCCAGGGGCATCCTGTCTTAAATTCCTCCGTTATTGCCTGGAGGATTATGATAAATAGGAGGGGACTGAGGACTGAACCTTGGTGGACCCCAACCTCTACCCGGAGTTCTTCATTGTACTCGTTGCCAACCCTCACCTTACTTGCAGCGTCTCTGTACATGGCTCGCACAGCTCTCACTAACCATTCATCTATCCCTAGTTTCCTCATTGACCACCAGATAAGGGATCGGGGGACCCTGTCGAAGGCTTTCTCCATGTCAACAAAAGCCAGGTACAGGGGCTTATCTTTGGCTAGGTATTTCTCCTGTAGCTGTCTTACCAGGAATATAGCATCACTAGTAATTTTCCCTGGCACGAACCCAAACTGCATCTCATCTAAACTAACCCTCTCTCTAATTAGTTGGGCTATAACCCTCTCCGTAACCTTCATTACATGATCCAGCAGCTTGATACCCCTGTAGTTATTTGTATCTAGGGCGTCACCTTTACCTTTGTAGTAGTTGACTATTATGCTGCTACACCAGTCATTGGGTATGACTCCTTCATGTATCACCTGGTTAACTATACGGGTGACTAGGCTATAGCTGACACTACCAGATATTTTGAGCATCTCTGCAGTAATTCCTGATGGGCCTGGGGCTTTCCGTTTTCATGCTTGTAATTGCCTTAACTACTAAGGAACTGTCAACTCGGATTGCTGGTCCCTCTGTTGGGTCGACATTCGGCAGACTCTCTTTATCCCATTCATTTTCCTCATTCAGCAACCTTTCATAGTGGCGTCTCCAAACCTCTCTCTTTGCATCCTCATTTAGCACAAGTGAACCGTCATCCTTGCGAACACATTTCTCTCCTGCCATGTCACGATTTTCTCTCACACACTGTCTTGCAACACGAAATACCTCAAGTCTTTCATCCTCACGGCGCAGAACATTGGCAAATTTTTTCTTATCTGCTTCCCCTCTGGCTAAATACACCTGCCTCATAGCTCCCCTTCTGGCAGTCTGATACACTTCCCTGCTACCACCGTTCTTCCAGTCCTTCCAAGCCTGTTTCTTTTGTCTAATAGCCCTATATATATATATGTATTTGTATATATGGCTCCCATGCAGGTAGCATGTAAAAAGTACCATTCGAGCATGATTGATGCTAGTGCTGCCTGACTTGCACCCATGCCGGTGGCACATACAAAGCTCCTTTCAAGCATGGTCGATGCCAGTGCTACCTGACTGGCTCTGTGGCACATAAAAGGCAACTGCTACATGCTCAAACAGCATCCAGCTGTAGAAATCTTGCCTGATAAGATTGAAACCTTGTTCAGCCTCATGGCTTGCCAATCCTCAGTCAAACCTCACAAACCATGCCAGCGTGGAATGCAGATGTTAAACGATGATGATGAAGGTAGAGAAAGAGCGATGTCTGTTTTAGCAAACAAAGATACAAGACTGCAATGAAAACATCAGAAATCTAGAGTAATTTATTTGTATATTGGTGTGTGTGTGTGTGGGGAAGTGTGTCTATGACAGACTTTATATTCCAGGAATTGGTATTATAATAGATGTGTCTACTCTATGATATAAACATTTTTGTAATGCAGAAATGGGATAAGTTTAATAGTTCAGATAAAGAATTACTTCTACAATTTATGAAAACAGAAATGTCGTAAATTTGCTCTTTTGAATATCTGCCTTTTAAACATACTTGATGTCTTGTATTATTTTTTCTATTCTTTCAGAAAATCACATGAAATTGGCTAAAAAGTATTTTTTACTTTTAAAGAATCATCAATATGTATCATGTTTGAAAGACTCTGCAAAGATATTCTACAAACATATAATCCTGCTTCTATAAAACATTGCTGAATTACAGTAAAATATTTCCTCTGAGAGAGAAAGCATTTCTTTACTTCTGTGTCTGAAATGTGCAAGAGATAATTGTCTCTTTTAAATATACTTTGATAGATTTCCGAACAGTATTTGTGACATTTTTAAATATTGGCATTGATCACATTTAGAAGAAATATAAGAGAAGTGACATTTGTTTGGAATAAACTATAAAAGCAAAAAGTAGCAAAATATCCATATATTTTGGTGAGAGGAGAAATATTTTTGAAAAGTTGTTGATCTGTACAACTTGAAGGATTGATTATATTTTTCTTGAAGAGATGTCGGAAGAATTAGGAAAATCATCATATGACTGTGACATCTGCAAAGAGTCATTCTTAGAAGAAAGTAAATTCAATCAACACAAACAAATTCATGCAGGGGAACAACCATATCCTTGTGATATCTGTGGTAAATCATTCTCTCGAAGCGATAGCTTAACTAAGCACAAACGTATTCATACAGGGGAGAAACCATATCACTGTGATATCTGTGGTAAGTCATTTTCTCAGGACAGTGGCTTAACTCAACACAAACGTATTCATACAGGAGAGAAACCATATTCCTGTGATATCTGTGGTACATCATTCTCTCAAAGCGGTGGCTTAACTACTCACAAATGGGTTCATACAGGAGAGAAACCATATCACTGTGATATCTGTGGTAAATCATTCTCTAATGGCAGTAACTTAACTCAGCACAAAGGTATTCATACAGGGCAGAAACGGTATCACTGTGATATCTGTGGTAAATCATTCTCTCGTTATCATAGCTTAGCTATTCACATACGTACTCATACAGTGGACAAGCCATATCACTGTGATATCTGTGGTAAATCATTCTATCAAAGTGGTAACTTGACTAACCACAAACGTGTTCATACAGGAGAGAAACCATATCATTGTGATATCTGTGGTAAATCATTCTATCAATGTGGTAACTTAACTAACCACAAACGTGTTCATACAGGAGAGAAACCATATCATTGTGATATCTGTGGTAAATCATTATCTAGTGGCAGTAGCTTAACCAATCACATACGTATCCATACAGGAGAGAGTCCATATTCTTGTGATATCTGTGGTAAGTCATTCTCTCAGGACAGTAGCTTAACTCAACATAAACGTATCCATACAAAAGAGAAACCATATTCCTGTGATATCTGTGGAAGATCATTCTCTTATAGCGGTAGCTTAACTACTCACAAATGGATTCATACATGAGAGAGTCCGTATTCTTGTGATATCTGTGGTAAATCATTCTCTCATAGCGGTAGGTTAACTACTCACAAATGTGTTCATACAGGTGAGAAACCATATACCTGTGATATCTGTGGTACATCATTCTCTGAAAGCAATAGCTTAACTAAACACAAGCGTATTCATACAGGGGACAAACCATAACCTTGTAATATTTGTGGTAAATCATTCTCTCAGAACAGTGACTTAACTCACCACAACCGTATTCATACAGGGTAGAAACCATACCCTGTGATATCTATGGTAAGATGTTCTCTCGAAACAGTCACTTAACTATACACAAATGCATTCACACTCAAGAAAAATCAATTCACAGTGATATCTCTGGCAAATCATTTACACAAAATCATTCCTGATTTAAACAGATGTCTTTCCTTATGAAATGGGTCCGTAACACAGTGATATTTGTTGTACAACATTTCCTCAGAAGGACAAAGGACGTATCTCATAAAGACATCCACAGAATATAGAAACTATATGAATGTGACATCTATGGTAAATCTTTGACATGAAATCATCCATTATTGAATCAAAAGAGCATTGACAGAGGAAGGAAAACCTATCACTGTGATGTTAAACCTGAATCATTCTTTCAAAATGGTGAATTGTTTGTACACAGTCCTGTTAATATGAAAGATATAACTGTAACTTAAGCTATTTGTGCTAAATCAATCTACGAATATTATCAATAATTGAAATGTAAATGCATTCATACAGAAGAGGAACCACGATGATGATGATCCTCATCAATTAACATTCTCCTATTCATGCTTCAGTGGATCAGATGGAATTCATTGATGCAGATTTTCTACATCTGGGTACCTTTCTTGTGACAAATCTTCACCTGTTTCCAAGCAAGGAAATATTTTACGCAGAGGACTGGAAGTGAACAACTGCACAAGTATGACGGTCATGATGGCCCTTTACGAACATCACATAATATCTGGACATGGGTACACACGCATACAGACACATGTATGTCTGAAGAATTTCTTATAGGAAATATCTTACATGTTTTCTCTACGTGTAAAAGTTTTTGATTCCTATTAGGAAATGAAACACATGTAATGCTGAATAAATAATATCAAACTTTTCTCTGGTCTCCTTATGTGATTTGTAATTACCTTGCAAAAAATATTATCCAAACCTCCCACAAAAATAATGTACGTGTAATATAATTTTAGAAGATGGGTAATGTTCTGATGGTGGTGGTTGTGATGGTGAAAAGTAATGTTTTTTTTTTTTACTTGAACTAAGTTTTTTTACAACACCTACAATTTGATATGTGTATTGGCTCTCTGACCCATCACTTTGGTTTACAAGTTACCACTGATGTGGTTTTCAGAGTAAGCCATGTTACATTAAATTGTGACCCCTATATTTTACATATAAGGTAATTTTTTTAGTATACACTTCTCATGTTTTAGATAAGAAATTGTGCCCATGTAAATTTTAAAATGTAATTTTTTTCTGTTTATGAGAAAACTGGAAAAATATAAGCGAATATTTATTGTGCATAAAGTGTATTAAGTAATTACCGTATTCCAATTTCCTACAGTTTTCAGTGAATAGCAGATGAGCGACTATCTTTTGATGCAGACACAATACAGGCTCCACTTTAGAGTGTTTTGGTTTCAGGAATAACCCAATACATTGCCTGACTAGTGACCGGGACCTTTTGTTTTTGGATAATGGATAAACAGCTAAAAGATTATATAAATATATATTTATAAAATTAAAGACTTAAATCTGTACAAGATGCAAAGCAAAAAGAAAAGAATTCAATTAAGAATGCATCGGGTGAAAGAATATTGGTTTAAAAAACATACGACATAAAAATGATAACAATGAAGACTATAAGGGAGATAGGGTGAATCTTTTCTTTTTGATAATGGTCGGGCATTGTCTTGTTGGAAGACTAATGCTTTTCTGTTGGTAATCTCCAGCCGCAGTTCTTTGATATATTTTGGTTCAAATTAGCCAGTTGATGACAGAACACATCAGAATTAATGGTCTGGTTTTATGGGAGAAGGTCATAATAAACAAAGCCTTTATGATCCCACCAAACACAAAGCATAGGTGGCAGGATGTTCTTTCTCCCTCTGGTGGATCTTGTGCTTCGCACCGGTGTCTGAGTTGTGTTGTTGGGCTGCTGATGATGGGTGGTTGGTGCCCACTGGGATGATGATTCTGTGGGTGTTGTACACGTTGTCCTCAACAGCTTTGGTGTTGGGCGGATGTGGGCCCTGTTGCGTCTCAGCTGCCCACCAGATTCCGTTACTATTATATATGATCTTGGGGTTTCAGCTCTACTGACAACCTGTGCTGGAATCCATGCTTTAGTTATGGGATCTTCAGTATGCACATGTTGTCCTCCAAGTATCTCAGGTAAGTATTGTGAATGTCTGTTGTAATATTTCTGTGATTGTTCTCGAGTGGCTGCTAACTTTGCCCTTGTCTCTTCCTGGTCAATAGGAGGTTGGATCTTAGTTGGCAGGGTAGTTTTGTACTTCCTGCCATTCAGCAATTCTGCTGGGGATTTCATGTCAGCTCTCAGTGGTGTCGCTCATAGGGACAGAAGTGCCAGGTGTGGGTCTTCCTTAGTCTCTCGGCATTTCACTAGTGTTCTCTTCACTGTCTGCACCTGTCTTTCTATAAACCCATGACCTTTGGGGTAGAGTGGAGATGAGGTTGTAATATTGAACCCATACTCATCGGCTAGCTTTTTGAATTCTTGCGATGTGAACTGGGTTCCATTGTCACATATGATCTGCTCTGGTATTCCTTGCTCTGCTAGAAGTCCTCGAGCCACTAGTGATTGTTTTGGCTCTCAGGTCTTTCACTTTTCTCACAAATGGAAATTTGGAGTAGTAGCAGGCCATTATCAAATACCATTCTTGGCCCTCTGTGAACAGATCTACTCCAATAGTTTGTCATGGCCTTCTTGGGATGTCATTAGATATCATTTCCTTCCTTTGTTGTGAATTTCTGTACTTTTGACAGATGTGGCATGTAGAAACTCTCTTTTCTATGTCTTTGTACATGCCTACCCCATATACTGCTGACTTGGCTTGGAGCTTGCATTTCTCCATTCCTAGATGCCCTTGGTGGATTTTGTCAAGAATCTCTTTTTGCATTGACTTGGGTATGATTATTCGGGATCCAGCCATCAGGATTCCATTCTCCACTGATATATCATCATGGATGGCCCAATATTCATGAATGAGGGGCTGCACCTGATGTCTCTTTTCTGGCCACCCCTGAATCACCATCTGAGTAAGGAGCTGAAGTTCATCTTTGCTGGTCTCCTCTTTGATTTCTGCTAGCTTTGTAGTCGTTACATTTACAATGTGATGGACCTTTATGCTTAGTCCTTCCATCTCCTGTTTATCATGTGAGGATAGTCTGGAAAGAACATCCGCCAATATCAGGTCTTTTCCTGGCTTGTACCTGATATCATAGTTATATGTTTGAAGCCTTAACAGTAATCTCTGCAGTTTGGCTGGTGCTTTCGTCAGGTTTTTTCTATGTATTTGTTCTAGTGGGCGATGGTCTGTTTCACTATTGAAATGTCTGCCATACAGGTATGTATGGAACTTTTCACATCCATATACTACTGCCAGGAGTTCCCTTTCAATATTTGCGTACCTTGTCTCTGTGGGTGAGAGAGCTTTCGAGGCATATGCAATGGGTTTACCTTCCTGTAACAGTGCTGCACCAACTCCTCTCATAGAAGCATCGACTTGGAGTGTTACTGGTTTGCGTCTGTCATAGTATTGCAGAGTTGTCTCCTTACTGATGAGCTTTTTGATTGCTTTGAAATCCTGTGTGTGTGAAGCACACCAATCAAACTCTACGTCATCTTTGTTTAGTTCTCGGAGATGTGCAGTGTGATCAGCCAGCTTGGGTATGAAGGCTCCCATGTAGTGAATGAGTTCCAGGAAGCTCCTGAGTTCCTTCTTGTCTTTAGGTTCTTTAATGTCTCTGATGGCTTCCACTTTAGCGGGGTCTGGTTTCACTCCCTCTGCAGAGTATATAATTCCAAAGATTTTGCACTCCTTTGCTTTTATCACACACTTGTCCGCATTGAGTTTGATGCCTGCTTTTTGGGTTTTCTCCATAGCTTCATGTAAATTGAAGTCATGTGTGGTTTCATCCTTGCCGTGCACTTGGATGTCATCTGCTATTCCAATTGCTCCCTTGCAGCCTTGGTAGGTCTCATCTATTTGGCGCTGGAAAACATCTTGGCTCACCTTCAATCGAAATGGGAGTCGGTTGAATCGATATCTACCAAATGGTGTGTTGAAGGTAGTGAGCATGGATGACTCTTTGTCTATCTTTACATTCCAGTACCCATTACTGGCATCCAGTTTGCTGAATAATTTGGACCGCCCATTTCCAGTCCTCTGCGTAAAATATGTCTCACCAGGGAAAATATTTCCTTGCTTGGAAACAGGTGAGGATTGGTGACAAGAAAGGGTACCCAGCTCAGGAAAATCTCCATCAATGAATTCCATCTGATCCATTGAAGCATGGAAAAGTGAATTTTAAATGATGATTATCATCATCATTGTAGTGATTATGGTTCCTCTTCTGTATGAATGCAGTTATGTTTTAATAATTGATCATTTTCATAGATTGATTTAGCACAAATGTCATAGGGTATGGCTTTATCTTTCATATTAATATGACTGTGTAGAATTCTCCATTTTGATAGAATGATTAAGCACTGCTATCACAGTGATATGTTTTCCTTCCTCTGTCAATGCTCTTTTGATTCGTTAATGGATCATTTCAAATTCATATAGTTTCTATCTTGTGTAGAGGGTTTTATGAGATACAAACTTGTCCTTCTGAAGGAATGTTATACAACGAATCAACTTCATAACGAATACACTTGTGTTTAATTGAGTGATGTTTTTGTGAGAATGATTTACCACAGATTTCACAGCGATATGGTTTCTCACATGTATGAACACATTTGTGTGCAGTCAAGTTACTGCTAACAGAGAATGATTTACCACAGATATCACAGTGATAAGGTTTCTCCCCTGTATGAATACGCTTGTGGTCCACCACATTATAAATGTAACAACCACCCATCAGCAGACAACGTGTACAACACCTGTTGCATTGGTGACAACACCCACAGAATAATCATCCCATTGGGCACGAACCACCCATCAGCAGCCCAACAACACACCTCAGACACCAGTGTGAAGCACAAGATCCACCAGATGGAGAAAGAACATCCTGCCACCGGTTCGATACCGTTAAAGAAAAAATATTTTCTCTTTTTGTTCATGATAAAGTTTTTTCAAAAGAAAAGAAGAAAAATAATGAAAAGATAAGTAACTAATTCTGCTCGATTACAAAGCAGAGGCAGAATAATCTCACGGTTTCTGCTGCAGGATTGCCACCTCACGCTGACAATCCATTAGAGTAAGGGAGACTACTATATTTGTCTTCACTGCCAAAAGAGTCCCTTTTTTTTTTCAAGAAGAAGGGATGTTACACATTCATATATATGCGTGGGCGTGCGTGTGTGGAATGCTTCCCCGCTTTTGGCACTATTTTATAAGTATTACTACGCTGTGTCTAAAGTTATAAGTGTCGCTGCGCTGAATGTAGTCCAGTTCTTGTAACATGAAAAAGTAAATAAACACGTAAAAGAATAACTATGCTTCGTATTGAGTTGTCTATCCCATTAGAACGAAACTACACATAACAGTGATGAAGCCAAATATTGAAGAAATCTCTTTCACAAAATCCAAAATCTATAAAGCAGAGCCGCAATTCTTTAAAGACTGGAGTTAGTTCCCTAACGTTTGACGTCGGTTGTGTTTTTCTCGGCTCGTAGGATTCGGTGAAAAAAGAACAAAAAGTGTTGTTGTTGTGGAGTTTTGAACTTCGGTTGATGTGGTTTCGCGTCGCACTGGTTCTGCGCGTTGCACGGTTTCTGTTTGGGCGACCGTTTTCGGTCTGAGGAGATTATGAGCCGCCTCTCCCTAACTGGTGAGATGGCCGGGAGGAATTTATTTGAAAGTTTGCCGGAATTGTCAACATCTGAGGAGGAGTTGGAAGAAGCAGTGGCAAAAATGGACAGGAAGCTGGAAAGTACCTACGCAGGAATAATGAGGAAGTCGATAGAAAAAGAGGTGGACCTGGCTAAACTACCAGGCTTCCAGAATTTTATGAAGGAGGAGGAAAACGGCGAAGTCGAGCTGTCACCTCCAGCAAAGCAGGGCGAGTGGTTCAATCGTAGAACCATAAAATATAGAGTGTACGTGAATGGAGGAAGAAAGATGGAAATAGTCAATATGGAAGTTATTGAAGAGGCATTGAAACAGACTGGAGAGGAAATTGTTTACCTGACTGGAGGAATGGAGTATGGAACGGTAACGGTGCAGTATAGAAGTGAGAACGTCGCCAAAAAAATAGCAGCCAAGATGGTGAAGACCGAGAAAATATACTTACTGCCAGCATATCTAAATAGAAGGACCACAAGAATTAGGGTGGAGGGAATGCCTCCACACCCAGAGGGTGAATACATAACGGCAGCGGTGATTAAGGGAAACGAGGAAAAGGTGGACATCCTCCACGCCACGGTGAAATACGAAGGCGTGAGAGGTGCTACCTTGGACATGAATATACAGATGGTGGCGGAAACAATGGAAAGACTGACAGATACTATAAGAACAGGGAACATTATTATGAGAGTGTGGGTCGAGGGCAGGGCACCCAGGTGCTATAAGTGTGGCCTGAGGGGTCACATAAGAGCCTACTGCCCTCCCCCACCAAAGGAAAAGGAAATCGTTACGGAACCCCAAAAGAAGGAAGACACTAAAGAAAAGGAGAACCAAACAGAAAGGGAAGCAACTGAAATTGGCTAAAAAGTAATTTTTACTTTTAAAGAAACATCAATATGTCTCATGTTTGAAAGACTCTGCAAAGATATTCTACAAATGTATAATCCTGCTTCTATAAAACATTCCTGAATTACAGTAAAATATTTCCTCTGAGAGAGAAAGCATTTCTTTACTTCTGTGTCTGAAATGTGCAAGAGATAATTTTCTCTTTTAAATATACTTTGATGGATTTACAAAAGTATTTGCAACATTTTTAAATATTGGCAATGATCACATTTTGAAGAAATATAAGAGAAGTGATATTTGTTTGGAATAAACTTTAAAAGCAAAGAGAAGAAAAATATCCATAAATTTTGGTGAGAGGAGAAATATTATTGAAAAGTTGTTGATCTGTACAACTTGAAGGATTGATTTTATTTTTCTTGAAGAGATGTAGGAAGAATTAGGAAAATCATCGTATGACTGTGACATCTGCGAAGAATCATTCTTAGTAGAAAGTAAATTCAATCAACACAAACGTATTCATACAGGGGAGAAACCATATCACTGTAGTATCTGTGGTAAATCATTCTCTCGTGCACGTAGCTTAGCTATTCACAAGCGTATTCATACAGGGGACAAACCATATCACTGTGATATCTGCGGTAAATCATTCTCTGGTGGCAGTAACGTAACTCGACACAAACGTATTCATACAGGGGAGAAACCATGTCACTGTGATATCTGTGGTAAATCATACTCTGATGGCAGTACCTTAACTAAACACAAACATATTCACACAGGTGAGGAATCATATCGCTGTGACATCTGTGGTAAATCATTCTCACAGTGACATTGGTTGTTTAACATTCCATCAGAAGGACAAGTTTGTATCTCATAAAACCCTCTACACAAGATAGAAACTATATCAATGTCATTTCAATGGTAAGCCTTTCATTTAAAATGATCCATTAATGAATCAAAAGAGCATTGACAGAGGAAGGAAAACATATCACTGTGATAGCAGTGCTTAATCATTCTATCAAAATGGAGAATTATACACTGTCATATTAATATGAAAGGTAAAACCATACCCTAAGACATTTGTGCTTAATCAATCTATGAAAATGATCAATTATTAAAACATAACTGCATTCATACAGAAGAGGAACCATATCACTACAATGATGATGATAATCATTATTTAAAATTCACTTTTCCATGCTTCAATGGATCAGATGGAATTCGTTGATGGAGATTTTCCTGAGCTGGGTACCCTTTCTTGTCACCAATCCTCACCTGATTCCAAGCAAGGAAATATTATCCCTGGTGAGACATATTTTACGCAGAGGACTGGAAATGAACAACTGCACAAGTATGACTGTCATGATGGCCATTTACGGACATCACATAATATCTGGACAAGGGTACACTCACTTGTGCATACACACACACACTCACACACGTGTATATATGTATATATGAAGAATTTCTTATAGGAGATATTTTACATGTTTTCTCTTTGTCTAAAAGTTTGTAATTCCTATTAGGTAATGAAACACATGTAATGCTGAATAAATACTATCAAACTGTTTTCCAGTCTCCTTCTGTGATATGTAATTACTCTGCAAAAAATATCCAAACCTCAGACAAAAATAATATTTATGTATATATATAATAACCAGCTTGTGTGTACAGCTGTTATTATTTTCATTAGATTAGTGAAATAAATGAGGGGTGGGGACAGAATTGGAGAAAAGGGAGGGAGAAATAGAGTAATGTGATCTTATAATAATTCTGCTTCTCATTCTGTTACTTAGCTCGTCAGTAACACTTTCATGTTATTAGAGAAAAGGGGGTAGAGAGAGAAAAGATGATAAGACAAAGAGTGAGGCAAATAGAGAAAGAAAGAAAAGGGAGAGACAAAAGACTAAGAAAGAAGCAAGCATGACATGTGATAGGGGAAATGTAATAGTTATTTTATGGTTAAAAAAGCTAGCTGAAGTTCGTGATATAGAGAAGAGTTAGAAATATAATCTTAGCAGAGGGGTGATGTTCTGATGTTGATATTAAAGAAAGGCAGAGAGAGAGAGAGATAATGATGATGGTGGTGGTGGTGTGTTGATAGTGAAAAGGAATTTCTTTTTTTTATAGAGACCATCACTCAACACTTGCACTTCTGTGCAATTTATCGCCTCCTCACTTAAGAGATTGATTTTTGTTTCTAAGGATTAATTTAGCCTAAACTATGGATTCACAAGAGACACAGTTGCAAGCTGCCTGAGAAAAGATGCACAGATCTAGAGCATGGAACACTAAGAAGATAGAATAAAAAGAGGAAAAAATGGCACCGATGGTATTGTGAGGAATTGGATGTAGACAGATGCCAAGTATATTCAAAGAAAGCTAAAACTATGAATGCTATAAAAATGCAAATCATCCTCTCTTTCTTAAATAGGTCCTCTTAATTTTTTTCATTCTGTAGAATTTACATGGGTCCCAGTAGTAATTAATAATAAACTAAAGTGGCGAACTGGCAGGGTCGTTAGCACATTGGGGAAAATGCTTAGCTGTGGTTCTTCTGACATGACATTTGCATTTAAATTCTGCCAAGGTGGACTTTGTCTTTCGTCCTTTTGGGGGTTGATGGAAATAATCACCGATTGAGCACTGGAATCATCATATTCAACTTAGCAGACATGCACACACACCCGTGGAATTGCTGGCCTTGTGCCAAAATTTGAAAACAGTACGAACTTTAATGTCGACTCCTTGCTCTTGCCTGTGATAATGCCAGAAGCACGTTGGCTTGCTTCAGTAGGTTCTGTTGAACCTTGGTGTGTGGCCAACTGAGGATTTCTATTAAAGCCTTTCTCCAGGGCAACAAGTGCCAAGTATAATGGTTTATTCACAACTAAATACTTGTATTGCAGTTGTAAGTAGGCAGACCTATGCACACACACACACATATATTACATTAAAAATGAATTTCAATTTTGCTTCCAATGTTACATAGCCAAAATGGCACATAATGGGGAAAATACTAAGAATTAAGACTTTCCTGAAATATGGATACAAACGGAATAAAACAAGTTTCGCGTGAATTGGACAACTGGTTCTTGAGATATTAGGAGTTTTGGTGGGTATAAATACCCAAAACAATGCATATTGGGAAAATACACCAAAAATAACATAACCCTGAAAAGGAAGAATTTCTAGCCTTTTGGTTAGACACATTATGACTAACTTGCCAACAAAAAAAGTTGTTTTTGTAGGAAATGTTTCTATTTTTGCTTTTTTGTATCTATATTTTAGCTTTCTTTAAACAGACAATTTTATTATTTTCAATTGAATACCATTACGAAAATTTTTTTGGCATATTTAAAAAATATTTCAAAGTGAAAATGGCTTTAGAAATACTGTAAATATTTCGTAAAAGACCTGTTCATAACCTCACTGTGAAATAAATTCTTTCCATAGGTTTTTTTCAAGTGCATTCAATGTATCTCATCTCCAAAGATTTGGTTGCTATTTCTAGCATGCCCTGTTACCATACAACAGCTATTTACGATAAAGGACTCAAAATAGCTGTTATGTGGTAGCAGGGCAGGCAAGAAATAGCGGCAGAATCTTTTTCTAAGGAAAGGAGCCGTTTACGTGTGATTTCAATGTCACATACATTGAAAGCATGTAAAATAACCCAGAAGAAAACTATGTTGGTGGGAAACTCCAAGGTCCCCCCATCACCCCTACCCCTTTCTTTTCCAGAAGAATGTGGCGGGTGGTGGGTTTGGACTGAGCATTGTGGAAAAAATTGTTTCACACCAAAATACGGGTCCTTTATGAAAAACAAGGATGGGTCATTCAAAGCTTTCTATCCCCAGTAAAGAACCAGATCATCCTCACAATTTCGGCTGATTAATCTTGAGATTGCTCCAATCTGGTCAGCCCCAAGGAAAAACTAAGCTAAGAGCATTAGATTCCTTGGAAGAAAGCATGGAATGTATATGAAAACAAGGATGGAAAAACAGACGATGTTACACAAATATAAATACAAAATACAATAAAAATATTAATAATAATAACAGGACATAACAATAGGTGTCTTTCGACTGGGGACGAATTGAATTCAGCTGGTGTGTGTGGAAATGAATCCTTACAGCAGAGATACAGAGCTTTCACAAACACAGGGAAGAATATCGATGTTGCACTGACCATGGTCAGACGCAAAAAGAGGGCTAGCAGTCTGGCCTATCGGTCACGTGGGAAGAGAAGAGAGAGAAAAAGAGGAATTAAGGAGGGGAAGAAAAGGGAGAGAGTTGTAGAAGAAGATGAACAGAAGAATTAAGGAGGGGAAAGAGAAGAGAGAGAGTTGTAGATTTGTTCGACTAAAAGCGGTGCTCCAGCATGGCTGCAGTCGTATGACTGAAATAAAAGTAAAAGTACCCTATGAATTACCGTGTGAAGAATACAGATTCACAAATATTTGACAACACGTGTTGCCATGCGCAAAATGATAGCTTCCAAACCCTGTTTTGTGAATGAGTAAACATAATCGAATTTTAAGCCATTGTAACTTAAAAACAACTTTTGGACCTTTTCGGTTTGAACGGCAGGTTTTCTAGCGGTGTCATATGAAATTGTCACCCATAATTATGACCCTAGTATCGATCTATTGCATTTCAATCTGTTTTAGGGTTGGGGTTAGGGGAAAGGGTATCTTTTTTCTTCACAAATGTAAATAAACCCAATCTGTTTCTTAAACGAGGAACATATTCATACGGCACAGAATGTTTTCACCTCAATAGACATCATTGATTGGTTGAAATTGCAGAAATTGAAGGAAAAAAACAACAAATATTTTGCAAACTATAGAATTTTCTTAATAAAGCCAAGAGAAAAAGATGTTTTATAAACACATTCTCCCAGTATACGAAGTTTAAAATTGTTTGGTTATGTGGAAATTATTTAAAAAACTGCCGTTCAAACCGAAAAGATCCCAACTTTCTGTGGAAGAAGCAAATTAACTGAAGAAATTCTGCATGGAAAATTATATGAATGCCTCAAATATTAAAATTATCAGATCTTTTTGGTTTGAATGACTGTTTTTTAACATAATTTCTAAGTAACTAAAAAATTTTAAACTTCGTATACTGGTAGAGAGTGTCTATAAAACATCTCTTCCTCTTGGTTTTATTGAGAAAATTCTAAAGTTTGTAAGATATTTGTTGTCTTTTTCTTCAATTTCTGCAATTTCAACCAATCACTAACGTCTATTGAGGTAAAAAGCATTCTGTGCCGTATGAATATATCCTTCGTTTAAGAAACAGATTGGGTTCATTTACATTTGTGTAGAAAAAAAAGATACCCTTCCCTCCACCCTAACCCTAAAACAGATTGAAATGCAATAGATCGATACTAGGGTTATAATTATAGGTGGCAATTTCATATGACACCGCTAGAAAAAACTGCTGTTCAAACCGAAAAGATCCTGGCTTGTTACTATGGAAACAAGCACCTATACATCTGTGGCTTTCAAATGGCTAAAATTACCCAAGATTGCAAACTATAAAAAGAATTTCATGTCAATGATTGCCTTACAAAACTATACCAATACTCCAAGTATGGAATCAATAGGAACAAAAATGGAAAAAATTGAAAAGTGGCAGCGACCTCCAAAATAACATTTTTAATCATAAAATAACTATTACATTCCCCCCTACCACGTGCCATGCATGCTTCATCCTCAATCAATTCTCTCTCTTTCGGCTTCACTCTTAGCCTTATCCTCTTTCCCTCTTTTTCACTGATCACATGAATGCATTACTGATGGGTTCAGTAAGATATTGACAGGCAGAATTACTAGAAGAAAGATCGGCGAGCTGGGAGAATCGTTAGCACGCCAGGCGAAATGCTTAGTGGTATTTTGTCTGCCGCTACGTTCTGAGTTCAAATTCCGCCGAGGTTGACTTCGCCTTTCATCCTTTCAGGGTCGATTAAATAAGTACCAGTTACGCACTGGGGTCGATATAATCGACTTAATCCGTTTGTCTGTCCCCTTGTGGATAATAAAGAAACAAGAATTACTATAAGAAAGATCCCCTCTCTCTGCGTCTTCCCTCCCTCCCACTCTTACTCCAACTAATGAAAGTATATCAGTTGAACAAAGAAGCTGGTTATTACATACTCTTTATCTCTTTCACTTGTTTCAGTCATTTGACTGCGGCCATGCTGGAGCACCAACTTTAGTCGAGCAAATCGACCCCAGGACTTATTCTTTGTAAGGCTGGTACTTATTCTATCGGTTATGGGGACGTTAACACACCAGCATCGATTGTCAAGTGATGTTGGGGGGACAAACACAGATACACAAACATACACACACACACATATATATACATATATACGACAGGCTTCTTTCAGTTTCCGCCTACCAAATCCACTCATAAGTCTTTGGTCAGCACGAGGCTATAGTAGAAGACACTTGCCCAAGGTGCCATGCAGTGGGACTGAACCCAGAAACCATGTGGTTGGTGAGCAAGCTACATACCACACAGCCACTACCATGCCTATATATATATATATATATATATATATATAATGTGTGTGTGTGTATATTATTTTTGTGTGTGGTTTGGATAATATTGCTTGCAGAGTAATTACATAACACATAAGGACAATGGAGAAGAGTTTGATATTATTTATTCAGCATTACATGTTTCATTTCCTAATAGGAATTATAAACTATTAGATGTGTAGAAAACATGTAACATATATTTCCCATGAGAAATTCTTCAGACATACAATAGTTTATGTGAGTGTGTGTGTATGTACCCTTGTCCAGATATTATGTGATGTTCGTAAAGGGCCATCATGACCGTCATACTTGTGCAGTTGTTCACTTCCAGTCCTCTGCGTAAAATATGTCTCACCAGGGAAAATATTTCCTTGCTTGGAAACAGGTGAGGATTGGTCACAAGAAAGGTACCCAGATGTAGAAAATCTCCATCAATGAATTCCATCTGATCCACAGAAGCATGAATAGGAGAATGTTAAATGATGAGGATCATCATCATCGTGGTTCCTCTTCTGTATCAATGCATTTACATTTCAATAATTGATCATTTTCATAGATTGATTTAGCACAAATAGCTTAGATTACAGTTATATCTTTCATATTAACAGGACTGTGTACAAACAATTCACCATTTTGAAAGAATGATTCACGTTTAACATCACAGTGATATGTTTTCCTTCCTCTGTCAATGCTCTTTTGATTCAATAATGGATGATTTCATGTCAAAGATTTACCATAGATGTCACATTCATATAGTTTCTATATTCTGTGGATGTCTTTATAAGATACGTCCTTTGTCCTTCTGAGGAAATGTTATACAACAAATGTCACTGTGCAATGGATCCTTTGCATAAAGAATGCACTTGTGTTTAATTAATTGATGTTTTTATCAGAATGATTTACTGCAGATATCACAACTATATGGTTTTACACCAGTATGAATAAGTTTGTGTGTAGTCAAGATACCCTTTTCGTAGAATGATTTGCCACAGATATCGCCGTGATATGGTTACTCACCTGTATGAATACGTTTGTGTGTCTTTAAGTTACCTACCTGACTGAATGATTTACCACATAAATCACAGTGATACGGTTTCTCCCCTGTATGGATACGCTTATGTATAGTTAAGCTACTGTCATCAGAAAATGACTTACCACAGATATCACAGGGAAGACGCTTCACACCTGTATGAATACTTATGTGTCGAATTAAGAGACTGTAATTAGAGAATGATTTACCACAGATACTACACTTATGTGGCTTCTCCCCTGTATGAATACGTTTGTGTTTAGTTAAGCTACTCTTTTCAGTGAAAGATTTACCACATAAATCACAGTGATATGGTTTCTCCCCTGTATGAATACGTTTGTGTCGAGTTAAGCTACTGTCATCAGAGAATGATTTACCACAAATATCACAGGGAAAAGGTTTCCCTCCTGTATGAATACGTTTATGACGAGTTAAGCTACTGCCAGCAGAGAATGATTCACCACAGATATCGCAGGGATAAGGTTTCTCTCCTGTATGTGTACGTATGTGTCGAGTTAAGTGACTGTCAATACAGAACGATTTATCACAGATACTACAGTGATATGTTTTCTCCCCTGTATGGATATGTTTGTGTTTAGTTAAGCTACTCTTTTCAGTGAAAGATTTACCACAGATATCACAGTGATATGGTTTCTCTCCTGTATGAATACGTTTGTGTCGAGTTAAGCTACTGCCAACAGAGAACGATTCACCACAGATATCACAGGTATAAGGTTTTTCTCCTGTATGGATACGTTTGTGTCGTGTTAAGTGACTGTCATCCGAGAATGATTTACCACAGACATTACAGTGATATGGTTTTTCCCCTGTATGAATACGCTTGTGTCGAGCTAAGCTATTCCTGTCAGACAATGATTTACCACAGACATCACATTGATGTTGTTTCTCTCCTCTATGAATTTCTTGATGTTTACTTGATTTACGTTTTTCTAAAAATGACATTTTGTACATGTCACAGTCATATGATGATTTTCCTAATTCTTCAGACATCTCTTCAAGAAAAATAAAATCAATCCTTCAAGTTGTGCAGATCAACAACTTTTCTATAATATTTCTCCTCTCACCAAAATATATGGATATTTTTATTCTTTTTGCTTTTATAGTTTATTCCAAACAAATATCTTATATTTCTTCTAAATGTGATCAATGCCAATATTTAAAAATGTCGCAAATACTCTTTGAAAATCCATCAAAGTATATTTAAAAGAGAAAATTATCTCTTGCACATTTCAGACACAGAAGTAAAGAAATGCTTTCTCTCTTGGAGGAAATATTTTATTGTAATTCAGCAATGTTTTATAGAAGCAGGATTATACGTTTGTAGAATATCTTTGCAGAGTCTTTCAAACATGAGACATATTGATGATTCTTTAAAAGTAAAAAATACTTTTTAGCCAATTTCATGTGATTTTCTGAAAGAATAGAAAAAATAATACAAGATATAGAATATGTTTAAAAGGCAGATATTCAAAAGTGCAAATTTACGACATTTCTGATTTCATAAATTGTAGAAGCAATCCTTTATCTGAACTATTATATTTATCCCATCTCTCTGTTTTCAAGACGTTTATATCAATGAGTAGACCACACTGTTGTTCCTTCTAGAGCCATGCCAGGCTCATAAGAGCCGGATTCCTTGGCGTATAGGTTCTCCACCTGGATGGGACGCTAGTCCGTCGCAGGTAAGCTGCAAGTTGCAGGAGGAAAAAGTGAGAAAGTTGTAGTGTAAGAGTCAGCCAGAGCTGCGTGGAGCTTAGGTGTTTCGCTCGGTCTGAGATTTGAACCCGCGATCCCTCGACCGCGAGTCCACTGCTCTAACCACTAGACCATATGCCTACACCAGACTACACTGTTATAAACCCAAACTCGAATATCAAAGTTTAAAAGGTTTCAATCGAATGAAAAATGCATCAATATACAATACAAAGATTGCTAAATTGTAAGCAAAACGAAACTTCAACGCAATAATATTTTTTTGCAGCGAGTTGCTACATTCTTGACTCCCTAAAACCAAAGCTGAACATGTCGTCTGCAAAACAGAAGAGAACTCCGCACAGTCGCAGTGCAGCCGTATAACAGCAGGAACCAAAATCACGTGATTAAAACCCAAATCCCAACACACACTTAAAACCATTCTCAAAGACTTTTGATTATTATTATTATTTTAATGGACATAAAAATGTTTATAAGGCTTCAAGCACAAAAATTGAGGGATCTTTCCGGTTTGAACGGCAGTTTTTAAAAATAATTTCCATGAATCTAAACACTTCTAAATTTCGTATACTGGTAGAAAGTGTCTATAAAACATCTTTTTCTCTTGGTTTTATTGAGAAAATTCTATGGTTTGTAAGATATTTCTTGTTTTTTTTTCTTCATTTTCTGCAATTTCAACCAATCAGTGACGTCTATTGAGGTAAAAAAAACATTCTGTGCCGTATGAATATGTCCCTCGTTTAAGAAACAGATTGGATTTATTTACATTTGTGAAGAAAAAAAAGATACCCTTCCTCCACCCCCAACCCCATCCCTAACCCAGATTGAAATGCAATAGATCGATACTAGGGTCATAATTATGGGTGACAATTTCATATGACACCGCAAGAAAAAACTGCCGTTCAAACCGAAAAGATCCAAATTGAGTGTCTCAGTGTCATTTTGATTATTATTATAATGTCTATATATTTTAATGGACATAAAAATGTTTATAATGCTTCAAGCATGGAAAATTGAGTTATTGGTGACTGATTTGAGTAAACTAAATTTCACAAGGCGATAGTTTTTAAACAATGGCCATCAGCCTTCATTTTATATGTCGTGTCGATATTTTTTTTTTTTATATCTTCACTACTAATTTTCGAGTAAAAGATTATATAAACGGATTTTTATATTTATTTTTGGTCAAATTGTTTCAATTCAAAGCCCTTTCATTTCATCTGTATTCCATATTGCCTTTTCGTTTCAGTAATTCAAGTGCACAATCGTACTTTTATACATTCCCCATCTTTTCTTACAAATTATATCGTAATTTACCCGCATTTAACTAAATTGTCCAATTTACAAGTCAAAAAGAAAGAGGTATTAATCTGACATTAAGAAATATAGGAAATAACGGCGATCCGGAAGGCGTAACCACAAATGCGATGAAATATCTAAAAGAGAAGGGATAACACAATGATACTTACTCTTTCCAACGAACGTTACTTCATATTTTGCAGGTCAACATAATAAAAATGCTGAAACTGTTTCTTTAGACATTCAATTACCAATCATTTGTATATTTTTGATTGGGTTTTCTCTTAAATATCAGTTTGAAAGTGAAAGTGATCAAACAATCAAGGTGCGCGAGAAACATGAGGAAGAAATTAAATAAAATTAGGAAGAGTTAACGAGGGGAACTAACTCTTTATTTCTTTATTATGATTATACAATCGTTACATAGAAGGACAAATACAGGACATACATGCAAAAAACAGTTAAGAGGTTCGATTAAAAATTTTCCATAACATTTGGATTATTCATTATAAAAATTCGTCTGTGAATTGTCCTTTACGTGACCAATAGAATAATATAACACTTCATAAACTTTCGATCTTACCGAAGTTTTAAACCCCGGCAATTTATAAGGCCCCGCAGCTTTTGTTTCCTCTCCTCCCTCCATAGTTAAGCTGGGTTTCTGACACCCACCTTTTTTTCCACTTCCTTCCATCTTTTCTCATACACACCCCGTGGTAAGATCCTCTTTTCCAGCCCCATTTTGCTCTTCAGATGATATCTGAAGTAAGTGAGCAAGCCGGGGCCCGAGACAAAGGATCCTATCGCGACTCCTTCCATTCTTGTTCGCCACATGCATTCTTTTACTACTGCAACCGTGCAGTGAAAACATGCCTCACCTTCCTTCGAGAGTCCAGTTGGCGGTATCATCTTAATCATAGACTCAGCCGACAGCTGTACTCGTCCCAGATGCGATAACACGTGTTCTGCGTAACTTATCAAGTCGGACAACTTCCGACAGTGTACAAAAGCGTGCTGGACGGTTTCATCGTCCAACTCGCACCTTGGACACGTCGGTGGCACTGAAATTCCGTGCCGCGATAACTTCTCGCGAACAGGTAAAGCATTCCTATAGCACTGCCAGGCCAGGGATCTTTGGAAATTATCCAAATACCCCGTCCTGAAAGTCTTTTTAAACAGGTTGGTAAGCTGGTCTTCGTCAAACCCCAGAGCCCCTCCTAGGACGTCGTCGTTCTTTGCCTCTACCAGCCTTCTATAAAATACCGAGGTGGTATTTCCGCAGCCGGCCTTGCCCGCCTTGTGGATCAGCGTGAGTGCCTGTCGGCACTCCTTTTGCCATAAAGTCAGTTTCCATCTTTTGATGCGACCGGGTTTAAAATTCACTAAGGAGGCCGGTCTCGGGAAAAATTCCCCTGCCAGCGGACTCCACACCTTATCACCCTCCAGGTGGTGCCAGAGATGCTTCAGCCTCAACGCATGTCTGCGCATCATCAACCAAGGCATTCCTAACCCACCCTTTAACGGTTCCTGGCAGCAAACGGAGCGCCTCACAAGTGGCTTTCCTCCCTTCCACAAAAAGCGGAAAAGGATTCGCTCCAACTTGCTAAGCCATGAATCGGGGCAAGGGACAACGGTCAGGCGGTAAGTGATTACAGATGCAATGAACATCTGTACCACCTCCACCCTTCCTTTCAAGGACAGAAACCTTCCGGACCAGGTCCGTACTATGGCCTCCACCTTGCTCGTCACCTCACTCCAGTTCCTCTCCGTTTGGGAGTCTGGCCCAAACCAAACTCCTAGCAACTTAACAGGGCCATCCGTCCAGTGTCCTACGACACTGGACGATATCGACTTGCTCCTCCAGGTGCCGAGGCGCAAGCCAACCGACTTGTCCTTGTTAACCCTTGCTCCTGCCACCGCCTCGTATCCTCTGATAGCCTCTTCCACACAAGGTAGCTGGGCCTCATTGGACACGATGAGGGTGACGTCATCCGCATAAGCAGTAACCGTCCTCCCACCTCCGATCTCATCCAAGTTACTTCCCAGCCTCTCCAACTTTCGCAGCAATGGCTCAAGAGCCAACACGTACAAAAGTGGTGACAAGGGGCACCCTTGACGAACTGAACATTCGATCGAAAACGGTTCCGTTAGGTAACCGTTTATCTGGACGGTGGACTTGATGCCGCTATACATAGCGGAGATCCACCCGCGAAATTCAGGGCCCAGTCCAGCCGCTTCGAGGACCGTCGCCAGGTACTCATGGTCTACCCTATCGAACGCTTTACTTTGGTCTAAATGGACCATTACCCCGCCCTTGCCGGTTAATTTACCCACCCTATCTAAGGTGTAGCGTATAAGGTGAAGATTGTCCTGGATCGACCTGCCTGGAATTGCACATGTCTGTGCTCTCCCTACAAGTTTCTCCACGACAACCGTCAACCTTTTTGCCAACACCTTGGCCAAAATCTTTAACTCTACATTAAGTAGAGTTATGGGCCTGTAGTTACTAATGTTATCCCCCTTGCTCGGGTCTTTCTGGATTAGCGTCACCACTCCCCGGCTTACAGAACTGGGAATTCTCCCATTCTGCTGTTGTTCGATCTTGAATTCAACGTCCATCATGGTTCCGCCTACCGCGGCCGAAAAAGACTGTTTTGTTACTTCAGTGTCCTTTAATTCACTTGTTCCCATCGCGGGAAAATCATTCTTCGACGCCAAGTCGAAATCCATTTCTCAAAAATGTTTCAAAAATTACCTTCGAAGGTAATAACAATATTAAATACAGAATTTTCTGCCCCGTAGGGCGAAAATTACCGTTACACAACGGGCACTGTTCAAATAACAATTAACACAAACAACGATAAGCAAAAAATCGAACTCTCTCGACAAAAGGCAGCAAATTTCTCAAAACGCAGATGAAAGTTCAAGGGGAACTAACTCTTGTCTTTAAATATTAACGGCTTTACTGATATATATTTGAGTAGCAGTGTAGCCCGGCGTTGCTAGGTATTAAGTGATGGAGCGCTTTATTTCAAACCAAAATAAGTGACAATGACATCACATTTGAGCGAAATCTGCTGAAATTGGCAAAAGTTTGGCTGAAAGTCGGATCGCAGGCAATTTGATTGGGAAATACCATAAGGAATCAGTTTATCGATTATAATAATAATAATGAAATTATTGTATACAGTGCTCAGGTGCACCACAACTTGTCAGAAAGTGCGTATAAAGTATATGCAGTAATGTACAAATGTCTGGAAAGGGAACAGTGTAAGAGTCAGATACATGCTTGCGTGTGTATGGAGGGGAGAAAATCAGGTGTAGTGTTGGTGAATCTCAGGAAGCATGGAAGTTTTGAAGGATGCTGTGCTCCGACAACTAACAACTGATGCCGCCAGTTTGTTCCATGCTTCAGCAACTCTCAGCGTGATTGTTTTTTTTCTTTTTTTTTGAGAACTTAAAGCATTCAATGAGTCCTAAGTCTTTCGTTTGTCACTGTTATTTATGACATATTCCATCTCAGTTACGCTCGTATGAATAAACTAGGGTGTGTCAGCACCATAATCGTTCGTGCATTTCTACCGCTTCTAAGTTTTTTTATCCTGTTTTCCTGAATTTTTGTGGCCCCCTCCCCCTCCAATTTCTTCCTTTTTCACTTTTTCCGTAACCCTAAACCTAAGACCCCAATCCTAACTGTAACCTTAACAACCTAATCCTAAGTAGAAAAATTGTTGTAAAGTTCCTTAAGGTAAAACCAGTACAAACGCCCGAGCGATGTCATAAATGAAAATGGCAGACAAAATATACACTGCTGATAGTTGGTAACAACACCAGTAATTTTCTTCAGCTGAATACACATCATTGATTGGTTGAAATTACCAAATACGGCAACTTTAACACGAAATAATTTTGAATATAGAAAGTTTTCTCAACAACGCTAAGAGTAAAAGATGTTCTATAAGACACATTCTGCCAGTATATAAAATTTCAAGGTATTTAGTTAAATCAGGAATAATCTGTTTAAATCAGGAATAATTTTGTTTAAATGATTTGCCACAGTTATCACTGTGAATTGATTTTTCTTGAGTGTGAATGCATTTGTGTATAGTTAAGTGACTGTTTCCAGAGAATGTCTTACCATAGCTATCACAGGGGTATGGTTTCTACCCTGTATGAATACGTTTGTGTTGAGTTAAGCTACTGCTATGAGAGAATGATTTACCACAGATATCACAGTGATATTGTTTCTCCCCTGTATGGATACGTGTGTGTCGAGTTGAGCTACTGCCACAAGAGAATGATTTACCACAGATATCACAGTGATGTTTTCTCCCCTCCATGAACCCGTCTGTGAGTAGTTAAGTTACCTTCATGATAGAATGATTTACCACACATATCACAGTGATATGGTTTCTTCCCTGTATGAATACGTTTATGTATAGTAAAGCTACTGTTCTCAGAGAATGATTTACCACAGGTATCAGTGATATGGTTTATCTCCAGTATGAACCCGTTTGTGTTGAGTTAAGTTATCGCATTGAGAGAATGATTTACCACAGATATCACAGTGATAGGGTTTCTCACCTGTATGAATACGTTTGTGCGCAGTTAAGCTACTGCCCTTGGAGAATGATTTACCACAGATATCACAGTGATATGGTTTCTCCCCTGTATGAACCCGTTTGTGTTGACTTAAGCGATCGCTTTGAGAGAATGATTTACCACAGATATCACAGTGATAGGGTTTCTCACCTGTATGAATACGTTTGTGCGTAGTTAAGTTACCTCCTTGATAGAATGATTTACCACAGATATCACAGTGATATGGTTTGTCCCCTGCATGAATACGTTTGTGTTGAGTTAAGCTACTGCCAACAGAGAATGATTTACCACAGATATTACAGTGATATGGTGCTTCCTCTGTATGAATTTGTTTGTGTTGATTGAATTTACTTTCTTCTAAGAATGACTCTTTGCAGATGTCACAGTCATATGATGATTTTCTTAATTCTTCCGACATCTCTTCAAGAAAAATAAAACTGAACCTTCAAGTTGTACAGATCAACAACTTTTCAATAATATTTCTCCTCTCACCAAAATATATGGATATTTTGCTTCCTATTGCTTTTATAGTTTATTCCAAACAAATATCACTTCTCTTATATTTCTTCTAAATGTGATCAATGCCAATATTTAAAAATGCTGCAAATACTCTTTGTAAATCCATCAAAGTATATTTAAAAGAGAAAATTATCTCATGCACATTTGAGACGCAGAAATAAAGAAATGCTTTGTCTCTCTGAGGAAATATTTTACTGTAATTCAGCAATGTTTTATAGAAGCAGGATTATACGTTTGTAGAATATCTTTGCAGAGTCTTTCAAACATGATACATATTGATGATTCTTTAAAAGTAAAAAATACTTTTTAGCCAATTTCATGTGATTTTCTGAAAGAATACAAAAATAATATAAGACATCAAATATGTTTAAAAGGCAGATATTCAAAAGTGCAAATTTACGACATTACTGTTTTTACAAATTGTAGAAGTAATTCTTTATCTGAACTATTAAATTTATCCCATCTCTGTTTTCAAGAAGTTTATATCAGGGAGTAGACACATGTAGTAGAATAACATCTCCCGGACATTTCGTTTGTCCTAGACACACACACACACACCAATATACATGTCAATAACACTAGATATCTGATGCTTTCATCTCAGTCATGTGTCGTAAAAGAGATATCACACCTCCCCTGCCTCTTTCCGTACATTTATAAATATATAAATACACACATACAGGCAGCTTAATGTCAATATTCTGTGTTACATGAAACATGAATAAAAGTCAGCAAATAATCAGTATGGATGACTAACAGCATCAAAATCTTTTGTGGGGGAACTTTTGATGTAGGAAAAATTATTGGTTGAGGTGGAGAAGGAAATTGGTGACAACCCTTCTCAATGGGGGCAAATGATGTAGTTTTAACATTAAATTATTCTCGTTTTCTTCTTTACTTTTAAATTCTTACAAGTTACAATTAATGTTTCCCTTCCTTTTTACTTCACAATGAAATATTTGTTTATCGGGGTGAGTGAAAAATACAGCGACGTGTAATCACGGAGGTGTGAGTTCGAATCTCATAGCCGGCCGCCAACACTTTTCTGCAAAATAGGGGTAGCTTATCCTGTTCAGGCTATATTATTAGCAATATCCTGCCTTTGAGAATTTAAAATCACTTCTTAAACTTCCTAAGACATCTCAAAGCTTCTAAAGCAAATTTCTTTTTGGTTTGAACGGCAGTTTTTAAAAATAGTTTCCACGTTCGGCAAAAGAGACCGATAGAATAAGTACTGGGCTTACAAAAATAAGTCCCGGGGTCGATTTGCTCCACTAAAGGCGGTGCTCCAGCATGGCCGCAGTCAAATGACTGAAACAAGTAAAAGAGTAAAGAGAGTAACTAAACACTTTTAAACTTCGTATACTGGTAGAATGTGTTTATAAAACATCTTTTTCTCTTAGCTTTATTGAGAAAATTCCTTAGTTTGTAAGATATTTGTTGTTTTTTTTCTTCAATTTCAACCAATCACTGACGTCTATTGAGGTAAAAAAAATTATTCTGCGCCATATGAATATGTCCCTCGTTTAAGAAACAGATTTAGTTTATTTATATTTGTGAAGAAAAAAAGATACCCTTCCCCCCACCCCTAACCCTAACCCTAAAAGAGATTGAAATGCAATAGATCGATACTAGGGTCATGATTATGGGTGACAATTTCATATGACACCACGAGAAAAAACTGCCGTTCAAACCGAAAAGATCCTTCTTTTCTACTCTTGGCACAAGATTCGAAATTGATAGCATTAGGCAACTGGTACACAATTCATCAATCCTTAAAGAATGGAAGTGAAAGTCGACCTTAGCAGAATTTCATCTCAGAATGGAAAGATAGATGAAATACCAAAATGCTTTTCGCCCGGTGTGCTGACGTATCAGCCAGTGATTTGACACATTGCATGTATTCATTATAAAATAACAGACGCAACAAATATTTGCATATTTGTTCACAATACTTTGGAGGAGAATAAGAGGAGAAATATGTTAGTTGCTGTTGTGCATGTCAAAGAACAAGCGCTTCACCTTGCTAAGAATACTTCCTACATCGTTTAATGTTTGTTTTCCATTCAGGCATATGTTGGATGCTTCAACCAGAGCTGACAAAGCCATGAGCTGCACCAGTTTCCCTTGTCTGATTTGGCTTTTCTACAGCAGAATGCATTTCCTAATGTCAACCATTTTACAAACCGACATGGTCCCCAAGGACCTTGCAAGACAAAATAGCTCAAAACTGGCAGGGAGGAAGGTAGTATTGAAGGGACGTCACTTTGTGCCAGTTGACAGGTTTAAGGTACAAAGGGAACAGGGTCCTGATATAGTGCAAAAAAACAAGCACAAAATAAATATTTTATTCATTATTCTTTATTAAGAAATTCCTATAACTGATGAAAGGAAAAAGCCTGTGTTTTAGCAGACCAATTAGTGTTAATTATTGTTATGACTTAATAAATTTTGACATTGAGACAGTAACACGTCTCTGTGAATAGCCACATGTTTATGCATGTGGCTTTTTCGAGAGAATCATGTGCCACACATGTCACACTGACATGGCTACTCTCATGTAGGGATTCGTTCATGGACAGTTAAGTTAGGTCAATTAGAGAATGCTTTAACACAGACACGACCATTACATAGGTTGTGTCTGGTATGAAGATTTTCGTGTGTAGTTACAACACCATTTGCAAAAAATGAATTACAACAACTAATGCAAGGTTATGGCTTCTCACCAGTATGTGTACACTTGTGATTAGTCAAGTGAGTTCTTTGAGAGAATGATTTACCACAGATATCACAGTGATATGGTTTCTCTCCTGTATGTGTACGTTTGTGTGTAACCAAATGACTATTTTGAGGGAATGATTTACCACAGATATCACACTTATATGGTTTTTCACCAGTATGGATCCTCTTATGGTCAGTTAAAACTTTACGTTCACTGAATGATTTACCACAGATATCACAATGATAAGGTTTCTCACCAGTATGTATAGGCTTGTGATTAGTCAAGTGAGTGCTTTGAGAGAATGATTTACCACAGATATCACAATGATATGGCCTCTCACCTGTATGAATGCGATTGTGATCAACCAAATGACTATTACGAGAGAATGATTTACCACAGATCTCACAATGATATTGCTTCTCTCCCGTATGTGTACGTTTGTGTCTAACAATGTGACTATTGTAAGAAAATGATTTTCCACAGATATTCCAGTGATATGGCTTTTTCTCTTTATCAAGGTTTTCTGATTCAGTTAAATTATTCATTTTGAGAGAATTACTTATCATACACTTCACAATGATAAAGTGTTTTTCATTTCCATGAATACATTTCTGTTCAGTTTTGTCACTTGATTCAGATAACAATTTAATGCAATGTTTCTTCCATACATTCCACAGAAAGAAAAATATTTCGCTGTTCCTTGTTATAGACTGTATTTATATACAGAGGTAGACTTATTCATGAATGCTCCTTATAAATATATCGTCTTCCTTTAGGTGATGAAAGTTGATGAGAATATCAAAGACACTTCTGAATGGAGAGATTTCCTTCACGTCAACATGTTGTGATATTCTGAAATAGGAAAAGAAGCAGTAAGATAAAACTGAATAGTTCACCAACATAAGTAATTAAACATTGCAGACTTTATATCACTACCATTGTCATGCATTTACTGTCCATGCTTGCATAAGTAGATTGAGTTGGAAGGTGTTAGAAGCTAATGGGAGAGGAGCTAGCCAAAACGAAAATATAGTGGGCATAACATGACCAGAGTAGTGAGTTGATGCCATCCAGAATTTCGCAGAGCAAAGTTGCCACAAGTGAAATGGGCTGTTTATGAAGTGATCAGAGTTAATGATAAAGAAGCATTGTTACTTGTGTGCCGCCTTTCCGCTAACTAATTAAAACTCCCACTTCTCTTCATGGGCACTGAATTGCCTTCTAGGATCCATACGTGCCCACCCTGATGGGCTGAAGAATGACATAGCAGAACAGTGCTATGGAGTCCCAACTAAAATAGCTTTCCTGTCTTGCTACAATATTAAATACTGGCAGAATCTCTAAGATGCCGGATTAATTGCTTAACGCCATTTCGTTTGTAAATAGCTTTGTCAAACTAGAGATAAAAGCAATCAGGAATGGGAGTGTGTCTGTGCATTGTTTATTTCTCTTCAATCAGGTACACACTGTGAGGGCGAGTACGATCGATCATTTGAGCATCCAGATGCACCTCCCACCTAACCAGGAGTCCCTTCTCTGAAGACCAGCTTGCTAGCTAGCCCACAGTGAAGGTCCCTCTTTATATTTTGTCTGTCACGAGTTGGTGCCGCAAACGTCTTTCCTTTCAAAGCATGACTTCTACTGAGGTCGACTTTCATCCTTTCGAGGTAAATAAAAGAAGCAGTAGAGCACACGAGTCCTTGAAATTAACTCGTCCCCTTCCTACAAATTTCAGGTTTCGTACTTAAAAATACGAAAAAAAAATTATTATTATTATCATCAACATTAATATTTTATAAACCCCAAAAATACATCTTACAATTTCATGCGTCCTTTATTAAAAAAAGGGACAACGGTAATTATTCTCCTTCCTCTCGCAGGTGTTACGACCACTCACGGAAACGGAGACACACGTCTTTGTGAGCAGGGAGGATCTCCTCAGTAGAATCAATAGCTGCAAACCCTCTAAACACCTCACAGGCTGTGTCCGGGTAGAATGGATATAATTCGCCTCTACCCATCTATAGAGAGATATTTTGTTGTGGGGTGCTTGTAAAGACAAGAACATTACATACGTTGGTGTGACATCTACAAGCATTGCAGGGGGATGAAATAAAAATTAGAGGCAGCATGACCACATAACCAGTCCTCCATACTCTACCAAATGTACTACTCAAAAAGAATGGTCCCGGTGAGCACACTCGTGCTAGTCCGTTTTGATTGGTCGATCCTTCAACGACTACCTAGCGCGAGTATGCAAATTGACAGATGCGTGCATAATAATATATGTATATAATGGCTGAATATATATCAAATAAAATGGGTTTTGTCTTAAACAAAGTAAATAAAAGACTCAACAAAAGAAATTACTTACTTTGTGTTTTATTTTCTTTGTTTAAAAAAAATTATTTGTTAAAAAAAACCTCATACATGTCTAGCGCATTCGAAGGTGATTTTTAGTCGCGCACTCGCGTTACGTAGTCTTTGTAAGATCGACTAGTCACGACTAGCTAGCACCAGGACCACACTTGTAGAAAAGTGCCTATATATATATATTATATATATATATATATGTATGAGCATAAATACATATATATATACATACGTGTATATTCATGCAAGCTGTCGCATACAGACACATTCACAGCAACAAACAAAAAGAAACAGCTCCAATAATGGACATGGTCAAGAACCAGTGAAGAGGTAAGGAATATTTTAGAAAATAAATAAATGAACGGTTCACAAAAGTAACCCCCGAATTGTTTTCCCATAAAATTCCTACCTTCTCGGAATCTATATCGTCCGAGGTATATTTGTAGAAAATTTCATTTAAAAATATAACATTTCTTGAAAGTTAAGAAGAATTGAAGTTCACGCCGCTGAATTTTCCGAAACTCCTCACACCAAAAGCACTTTCCTACAAAAGTTTTGTATATTCGGAATCTACATACTATAACAAATATTCGTAGAATATTTAATTAAAGTTACGATCATCCAAAGTGGTGGGGCATGAATCTGTAGTTATGCCGCTTCTCCGTTCGTTTTTACTCGTTAATCAAAACGTTTTCTTCTCATTTTACAAATAAATTTCCTCTATATCACATCTAACAGCCGATAATAGGTTTTCAGAAACAACAAACCAACATTTCAGTTGGGAAGTTATTATTTAAGACGAGGAAATATATTTTCCTTAAGTTTTTATGTTTTCGCTTCGAAATAATTACTGTGACACCGAGAAGTTTACAGAATTCTATTAATTACATTGTTATTAGTAGTATTATTATCATCATTGTCAACTTACCGTATTCAGACAAAAACTGCAAATCACAGACCGATAATTAATTAGTCTAATTAATAATAATGATGTTAATTTCAAAAGCAACTTGCACACACAGGAAGCCAGTAAGTGTATGACGTCATCAAGAGTGAAAGTGCGCTTTTTCTAGCCCCCACCCATCGACGGCTGGATTTATTTCCCTTCATTTCATAGTATTTCTTCCTTCATCTCTGGCCCCGATTTGCTGTCTTACTTCAGATATCTTCTAAAGAGCAAGATGGGGTCGGAGAGAAAGACCCCTGTCACCGAATGAATACGAAAAACGATGGAAGGATGTGATGAGAAAGGTGGGAACCCAGCTTAATCATTGATAAAATCTTTATTATAATCATACGATTGTACATAGATTTGGACATAACAAGACAAACAATTACAAAGAATGTTATGAGAGTTCGAATGAAACTTAAAAATTTAGTTATAATATGACATAAACGAAAACTTGGCTTACTTTTGCCTTTATAACGAGAACTTTAGTGCGTTTCTGTTTTAAATAACATTAGAAAACATAACATATGTTAAAATGAAAAGCGGGGAGAAGTGCAGGCTCCGAATTTTGAACCCGGCAGCCTATAAGGCCCAGCAACTAATTTTTCCTTTCTTTGATGATAACTGAAAAGTCGCCCTCGGCGGAATTTGAACTCAGAACGTCGCAGCAGACGAAATATCGCCAAGCATTTCGCCCGACGTGCTAACGTTTCTGCCAGCTCGCCACCGTCCCAGCTTAATCGTTGATGAAAGGAAAAGATCGTTGCCGGGCTTTAGAGGGTGCCGGGTTCGAGCTTTTAATCTTTTTGTTTGTTTTCGTTTTATTTTTTAAAAAGTTCTAGTGAAAGGAAAATTTAATTGTTATATAAAATATTTTTAAAGTAAATTTTTAACATGTAACTCATTCAAACTCATATAACATTTTTGTCTTTTGTTTGACCTGTATTGTCCCATTCTATATATATTTATATAACAATAATTAACACTATTTGGTCTGCTAAAACACAGGCTTTTTCCTTTCATCAGTTATAGGAATTTCTTAATAAAGAATAATGAATAAAATATTTATTTTGTGCTTGTTTTCTTTTGCTCTATATCTGGACCCTGATCCCTTTCTCCCTTAAACCTGTCAACGGCACAAAGTGACCTTCCTTCAATACTACCTTCCTCCCTGCCAGTTCGCTGGTGAGGGTTCCAGGAAAAAGGCAATTGTGCTGATGCTGGACCCATATCACAAGCACTGGTGCTTGTGATGGGACGACAGAAAAAGAGGCACTGATGATGGTGTCAAATTAGAAGCACATTTGATGGTGACAAGTAAAATGCACAGATAAGGGGCTAATATTATAAGCACAGGTACTAGTTCCAACTCAGCAGCACTGGTGATGGTGTCCCATAAAAACAAAGCACCCAGTGCTCTCTGTTAAATGGTTGACATAGGCACAGGAGTGGCTGTGTGGTAAGTACCTAGCTCTCTGTTAAATGGTTGACATAGGCACAGGAGTGGCTGTGTGGTAAGTACCTACCTTACCAACCACATGATTTCGTATTCAGTCCCCCTGCATGGCACTTTGTGCAAGTGTCTTCTGCTACAGCCTCAGGCCGACCAAAGTCTTGTGAGTGGATTTGGTAGACGGAAACTGAAAGAAGCCCGTCGTATACATATATATATTATATATATGTGTGTGTGTCTGTGTTTGTCCACCCAACATCGCTTGACAACCGATGCTAGTGTGTTTACGTTCCCGTTACTTAGTGGTTCAGCAAAAAGAGACCGATAGTATAAATACTAGGCTTACAAAGAATAAGTCCTGGGGTCGATTTGCTCGACTAAAAGGTGGTGCTCCAGCATGGCCGCAGTCAAATGACTGAAACAAGTAAAAGAGTAAGAGTATTAGGAAATGCATTCTGCTGTAAAAAAGCCAAATCAGACAAGGGAAACTGGTGCAACTCATGGCTTTGTCAGCTCTGGTCAACCTATCCAACATATGCCTGTATGGAACACAGACATTCAATGTTGATTAAAAAAGCATGTATAGTGTGGTGTTATGGGCTGTGATGAGCTATGTGGTGTTGGTGAAGAGGATTGCAGATGAGGTAGACAGAAGTGAAGACTGCAGGGGCCGGACAAACAGCCACGGGGCATGCATGGGCAGGAAGTTCAAGGAGAGACAGCAGCGTGCAAGGACATGTTCATTTCTTGACAGTGATTGCTCATCCCACCTAGGTCAACAGCTAAGGCCTTTTGTATTTCTTTCTCCGGGTAAGGGTGATTAGGTGATGGTCTAGGGCTTAGGGGCGGTAGACCCTAGACCTTGGAAAAAAAACAAACTTTGGTCGTCTTGTAGTCGAGGGCTCTTCGTTGACGCCTGACACCACTGGGAAGTGGCCCTTGAAGTCGTTGGAAATGGAGATCTCCAGGTCCAATTCTTGAACGGCGGCAAAGTAGCTAATGTCGATGGTGTGTGGAAGGACCTTTCAAGTGTTTGGCCTCACAGAGACAATGATGAATAACTCAGACCTTTTGCATTATATCTTGCTTGTGAAGGCCATCAAGCCAAGTAAAATTGTAGTTCTGGCAAACTCTGAGGTCACATAAAAGCAGAGTGGTTGGTGTTAGATAAGGTCATCCAGCTGTAGAAACCATGCCAAATCAGACCCAGTCTGGAGCAGCGTTCCAGTCCTGGTCAAACCTTCCGAACCATGTCAACTTGGACAACGGACATTAAATGATGATAATGATGCTGACTTTGGTTAAAGCGAGGTATAGCTGAAGGCGGTGAGCTGGCAGAATCGTCAGCACGTCGGGCGAAATGCTTAGCGGTATTTTGGCTGCCGTTACGTTCTGAGTTCAAATTCCACCGAGGCCGACTTTGCCTTTCCTCCTTTCGGGGTCGATAAATTAAGTACCAGTTACACACTGGGGTCGATGTAATCGACTTATTACCTATGTTTGTCCCCTCTCTGTTTAGCTCCTTGTGGGTAATAAAGAAATAGGTATATGCATTGGGATTGAACCCCAAACCATGAGGCTGGAAAGAAAGTTCCTTACCACACAAACACACCTGTCTGCATTTTTTGACTGTTTGGTTGTAGGTAATCCCTGATGCGAATGCATGTTCATAGAAAAAGCTATTATTATTATAGGCGTAGGAGTGGCTGTGTGATAAGTAGCTTGCTCACCAACCACGTGGTTCCGGGTTCAGCCCTACTACATAGCACCTTGGGCAAATGTCTTCTACTATAGCCTCGGGCCGACTAAAGCCTTGTGAGTGGATTTGGTAGATGGATATATATGTATATACATATATATATATATATATAATATATATATATATGTATATATATATATATATATATAATATATATATATATATATATATACATACATTTATATATAGATATATATATATGTATAAGTTCAGCAAAAATTTAGATTCGAATGAATATGGTACTTAAATTAGATGCACCAGAATTTTGTATGGTATTACCCATAAAAGTTTGTGGGGTGATTATAATCAAAATAAGCAACAAGAATGACTCCGGTAATTTGGTGCAATCGTTTCTATAATTGGCTGATGAGTGCTCAGCATTTTAAAACTGTTGTAAAACTTACAACATTTAATAAACTGATGTAGTGCGAAACGATTGTACCAAATTTCCGTAGTCATTCTTGTTGCTTATTTTGATATATATATATATGTTTGTGTGTCTGTTTTTGTCCCCCCAAAAATGCTTGACAACTGATGCTGATGTGCTTACGTCCCTTTAACTTAGCGGTTCGGCAAAAGAGACTGATAGAGTAAGTCCTAGGCTTACAAAGAATTAGTCCCGGGGTCGATTTGCTCAACTAAAGGCGGTGCTCCAGCATGGCCACAGTCACATGACTGAAACAAGTAAAAGAGTATGTCTTACAGTGACGACATTGAAGTTGATGATGATGAAATAGATTAGGAAATAACATATTCTACAGTGAAGATAATGAAATTGAGGCCGGCAGTGGGCAATTTGAGACGAAAATCTCTATAAATTACACCAAAAATCATTTGCATGGTTCCTGTATCAGGGGACCGGTATTTTGTAACAGAATATATGAGTAAACTTTCTTAAAATGACCAGGTAAAAATTAAAAAAAAAAAGAATTGAAAGTGAAATCTCTATGTGTATAAAGCTGAAGTTGTCTGTGTGTGGCAGGTTTGGTAGCCTTCAACTAACACTATCTCCTTCGTGGCCGACCGATCGACGGTCGGAATGAACTATTATAGAAGTTATTTCCCTTCGTTTCATAGTGTTTCTGTAATTCTCTCCTAGATGGCTCTAGTGACTGGTGGGATTCCCTCCAGTATCCCCCTTAGTTTTATTCTATTAATATCTGTATTGTGTGTCAAGGCTCTCATTTGAGGGAATGATTTGTCACAGATCTCGCACTGATATATCTTCTCTCCTGTAAGAAGATATTTCTGTTTAGCTAAAACGCTAAATAGAAAATCTCACAGTGATAAAATCTTTATTATGATCCTGAGATCGAACATAGAAAACGACATAACAGTACAAAGAGTTACAAAAATGGGATCTTTTCCTTTTCAACGGCATTTTTCAACACAATTTCTAGTTAACTAAACACTTTTAAACTTCGTATGCTGGGAGAATGTGTCAAAATAAAACAGTTTTTCTCTTGGCTTTCTTGAGAAAATTGTAATTTGTAAGTTTAACGTATATGAATTTTTCGAATTTTAACCAATCCTATGCCCTCTATTGAGCTAAAATCATTTGCTGTGTCTAAAACAGACAACATCCTGTCACTAATCCTTCAACTGCAGAATGCATTTCCTAATGTCAACCCTTCTACAGAGTGCACTGGGTGTCATTTTTTCTTTTTTATGTGACAACAAAACCGACAGGGTCCCCAAGGACCCTGCAAGACCAAGTAGCTCAAAACTGGCAGGGAGGAAGGTAGTATTGAAGGAACGTCACTTTGTGCCCGTTGACAGGTTTAAGGGAGAAAGGGAACAGGGTCCAGATATAGTGCAAAAAAACAAGCACAAAATAAATATTTTATTCATTATTCTTTATTAAGAAATTCCTATAACTGATGAAAGGAAAAAGCCTGTGTTTTAGCAGAGCAAATAGTGTTAATTATTGTTATGACTTAATAAATTTTGACATTGAGACAGTAACACGTCTCTGTGAATAGCCACATGTTTATGCATGTGGCTTTTTCGAGAGAATCATGTGCCACACATGTCACACTGACATGGCTACTCTCATGTAGGGATTCGTTCATGGACAGATAAGTTAGGGTCTATGAGAGAATGCTTTAACACAGACACGACCATTACATAGGTTGTGTCTGGTATGAAGATTTTCGTGTGTAGTTACAACACCATTTGCAAAAAATGAATTACAACAACTAATGCAAGACTATAGCTTCTCTCCTGCATGTGTAGGCTTGTGATTAGTCAAGTGAGTGCTTTGAGAGAATGATTTACCACAGATCTCACAATGATAAGGTTTCTCACCAGTATGAATCTTCTTATGGTTAGTTAAAACTTTACGTTCACAGAATGATTTACCACAGATATCACAATGATAAGGTTTGTCACCAGTATGATTGTGACTGTGAGTAACCAAATGACTATTACGAGTGAATGATCTACCACAGATATCACAGTGATAAGGTTTCTCACCAGTATGTGTAAGCTTGTGATTAATCAAGATATTTCTTTGAGAGAATGATTTACCACAGATATCACAGTAAAATGGTTTCTCTCCTGTATGTGTACGTTTGTGTAAAGTTAAGTAAGTGCTTCGAGAGAATGATTTACCACAGATCTCACAATGATATGGCTTCTCTCCTGTATGTGTATGTATGTGATCTCTCAAGTGAGTGCTTCGAGAGAATGATTTACCACAGATATCACAATGATATGGCTTTTTCTCTTTATCAAGGTTTTCTGATTCAGTTAAATTATTCATTTTGAGAGAATGACTTATCATACACTTCACAATAATAAAGTGTTTTTCACTTTAGTGGTTTATTAATGATTTGGAGTAAATTTTGTATATTTACGTTGATTATATATTATTCCATTCATAATTTTAAAAATACGTTCGATCACCACGTGTAAAGAATTGTTTATTTTTCTTTTGAGTGTTTATGTATGTGTGAATGTGGGTGTGTGTGTGTGTGTGTGATTGTTTGCGTAATTTATTTATCTGTATAGATGTGGGTGTGAATATATTCGTGTATATACCGAGTTCTGTATGTATGTATATGTATATGTGAGCGGGTATATGTATATTGTTTATGTATGTGGGTTGTATGTGTGTGTGAGGGAGTATGAATAAGTAATGTGTTGAAGTATTTGGCTATTTTATTTATT
>NC_043024.1:5210414-5240414 GCF_006345805.1 Octopus sinensis
ATCGCCTAAAGAAACAGATTGAAAGCAGTGAAAAGTCCCGCCTAAAAATAAGACTGTTGGAAATTGAAAAATGTCTGCAACTCTCCCATGAAAAGGAAAGAGCAGACAAAGAAGCCTGGGCTATAGACAACATAAAATCTAACCCCAGAGCTTTCTACAGGTATGCCAAAGAAACAGCTATGGTGCACTGTAGAATAGGGCCACTCCTTGAAAAGGATGGCACACTCACAGGAAAACCAATGAGGGTAAGTGAAATACTGAATGAGCAATTCAAGAGTGTTTTCACTCCACCCCTTGGGCATTTCCAAATCACCAATCCAACTGACTTCTTTACCACTGCAGATATAAAATCAGAGGCGGCGACGATAGATTACATCGATATAAAGGAAGACGATGTAATAAAGGCTATAGATGAAATGAAAACAGACTCAGCTACTGGCCCCGATGGATTCCCGGCAATCCTCCTAAAAGCATGTAAGAGAGTCCTAGCAAGACCACTGCAGTTCCTCTTTCAGAGCTTCCTTGCAGCTGGCAAACTTCCAAGAAAACTGAAGGAAGGTAAAATATGCCCTATTCATAAAGGAGGTAGCAGAGCGGAGGCCAAGAACTACAGACCTATCTCTCTGATCTCACACATCAGCAAGGTCATGGAACGAATAGTCAGAAGGAAACTGATCACCTTCCTTGAAGAAAATGACTTGCTGCCTGACACCTAACATGGTTTCCGACCAGGGAGAAGCTGCTTAACTCAGCTCCTACAACACTATGACTGAGTGCTGAAACGACTGCTCAACCACTCAAATGTGGAAGTGATATATCTCGACTTTGCAAAGGCCTTTGATAAAGTTGATCATGGAATGATATGTCACAAACTGCGTGATCTCAGCATAGTTGGAAAACTGGGAGAATGGCTTCATGACTTTCTGAAAGATAGAAGTCAGGTGGTAGTAGCCAATATATAGAGAGAGATATATATGATTGATTGATTGATTGATTCTAATTTCAGCTCATGAGTGAGCGGTGTTCCGCAGGGCACTGTTTTGGGACCACTACTGTTCATAATGGCCCTCTCAGACATGCCCTCAGCCACGCAGAGAGCCACGATCACAAGTTATGCAGATGATACAAAAGTTTCACAGGCAATACAGAACCCTGAGGACACTAAACGCCTGCAATGTGAGCTGGACAAAATATACAAGTGGGCTGAAAAGAATAGCATGCAGTTCAATGCTGAAAAGTTTCAAGCTTTATACTATCAGCATGCGAAACTAAATGCAATACCCAATGAATACACTGGACACAGAGGGATTGCAATCCCAGAGGCACAATCAGTGCGTGACCTGGGTATTTACATGAGTGATGACGCAACCTTTCATGTACATGTTGCTAAATTGGCAATGAAATGTAGACAATTGGCCGGATGGATTCTCAGAACCTTTAGAACAAGAGAACAAGAAACCATGATGGTCCTCTGGAGGACACTTGTCCTAAGCCACTTTGACTATTGCTCTCAGCTATGGTCACCATCCAGTGTCAAGTTGATCACAGAACTTGAGGCGATCCAACGTAGCTACATGAAAAATATAGCCTCTATGCAGAATATAAGCTACTGGGAAAGACTCAAGAGATTAAAACTCTATTCCTTGGAGCGTAGGTGAGAAAGATATGCCATAATATACATCTGGAAGATCCTGGAGGGACTTGTCCCAAACTTTGGCATCGAGAGTTACACAAATGCCAGAACTGGGCACCACTGCGTGGTACCTAGGACTCCAAATTTGCCATCAAGATATAGGACAAGATACTGTGATAGCCTGGGCTTCCGAGGCCCACAGCTCTTCAATATCCTCCCGAAGAACCTAAGAGACCTGCATGGGGTGGATGCAGATGTCTTTAAAATGAAACTGGATCTCTTCCTGTCAGATATCCCAGATGAACCAACTTCACGGCAGGAGGTGCAGATGAGGGCAGCTGCATCGACCTCTCTCATGCACCAAATGGCAGTTGCTAAAAAGCATTCGTGAAGTAAAACCATAAAGCAACACCAAATGGCGGTGCCCCAGCATGGCCACAGCTCATGAGCTGAAACTAGAATCAATCAATCAATCAATCATATATATCTCTCTCTCTCTCTATATATATATACATATATATATATATATATATATATAACCAACCACATGGTTCCAGGTTCAGTCCCACTGCGTGGCATCTTGGGCAAGTGTCAGGCTGACCAATGCCTTGTGAGTGGATTTGGTAGACGGAAACTGAAAGAAGCCTATCGTATATATGTATATATATATAAGTGTGTGTATATGTTTGTGTGTCTGTGTTTGTCCCCCTAGCATTGCTTGACAACCGATGCTGGTGTGTTTACGTCCCCGTCACTTAGCAGTTCGGCAAAAGAGACCGATAGAATAAGTACTGGGCTTACAAAGAATAAGTCCCGGGGTCGATTTGCTCGACTAAAGGCGGTGCTCCAGCATGGCCGCAGTCAAATGACTGAAACAAGTAAAAGAGTATATCTATATCTATATATATATATATATTGACGCTTAGGAAATAATTTTCAACGATATATGGTGTATATTACTTTAAAGACAATTGCGTTTTGTTGTTTTTTTCGTTACAAAACAATTAAAAGCACTGAAAAAAAAGCAAAACAACCTTAAGGACAGTCAAACATTTTTTTTTTCTAAGTAGACCACTACAGGCGACAATTCACTTGTGTTTACTTTGAATAGTTACGGCAAACTGCAGCATGAAAATTCAAAAAAAAGTTTTTAAAAATTGGCTTAACCCCTCCCCAACAAAGTAATTTTACTGTAGGCTTCAACAGGAAAATCGGTTCCTGATGACAAGCCAACAACGTGGAGTCAGAATTTAGTTGCCAGGCAGATAGAGGAAGGGTAGTACAGTAACAGATCACAGACGAAGATAACACTAATTGCCTCGTATGAAATGGTTCACTGTGTCAACTTATGAGGCTCCTGTCAACGACCAAGTCTCTTCAATGTAAACTTATAGTAACCAAATTTCCCCCACGTAGAAATAAAACATTTCTATGAAGTAAAGGGTCACTTTACGTCTGGTTAAAAATAAACTCCTTTGATCAGGTCTGCACGACCAGGGCAGTCTTGGGACTGGGAACTGTTCAACTGAAGTTAAAGACGAGAGTTCAGTTGGGTCTTTGGAGAAACTGAAAACAAGGAGCAAACACAGACCTTGTACAACTTCGGTCAAGAGATATCTTCCACCGTGCTATTAGAAATAGCAGCCGAATGTTTTTTTAAAGTCAAACTGAACAATGCAGTATTGGATTTACAACAAAGCGGGATGGCCACGACCAAAATGTCTAATAATTTAGGGTTGGTCAGGGGTTAAATTCCAGTTGAAAGCGAACGAGCATAGCTGAATGGTTAACGAAGTTTGCCGTAGCTATTCAAAGTAAACACAAGTGAATTGTCGCCTGTGGTGGTCTACTTTGAAAAAAAAAATGTTTTGCGTCCGCAAGTCGCTGTAGGATCGACTACCTACGACTAGCATGCGTGTCTGCGCGGTCTAGTCTACGCGACTACTACCCCACCCGTATTCCTTTTTATTATGGGTGGCTATGGCTTATACCATAGGATTTTACCCTCATTTTAAAAATAAATTTTCTCTATATCACACGTAACATCCGATCATAGGTTTTCAGAAACAACAAACCAACATTTCAGTTTGGAAGTTATTAATTAAGACGAGGTACGTTCTGAGTTCAAATTCCGTCGAGGCTGACTTTAACCTTTTATTCCTTCTGGGTCGATAAATTAAGTACCAGTTAAATATTGAAGCCGATGTAATCGACTATTGACCTCCCTCAAATTTCAGATCTTGTATCTAAAGAAGAAAATATTATTTAAGACGAATTAATATATTTTCCTTATATTTTTATGTTTTCGCTTCGAAATAATTACTGTAACATCGAAAGATTCACAGAATTCTATGATTTACAATATTATTATTAGTATTATTATCATCATTAAAGCCTTAAAGTAAATCTTTGTCAACTTACTCTGTTCAGATAGAAACTGCGAGTCAGCGATCGCTAATTAAGCACCTTAATTAATAATTGCAGCTTGGTTGATGTAGTGTAGAAGTTATTTCCCTTTATATGATTGTATTTCTTGAATTCTCCAATAGATGTCTCTACTGACTGGTTAGATTCGTTCCAGCATTTTTGTCTGTTCCCTTATATTAACTACAAGTAGTGTAACCCGGCGTTGCTCAGGTTCTTTTCGACCCTTCAGAATTGGAATTTTTAAAAAGTAAAAATGTTGCATTATGTGGCTTGTTTTTCTCTTTACGTGAGCATTTTTCTGGTTGAAATACACAGAAAAATGGCGACACAACAGTCAAAAATATCGTAAAAAATAGGGATTTTCATAGCAAAAAAAGCACCTTTTTGATGTAAATAATTTTGGTGTTAACATGGTCCAATTCGAATTTTATCTACTACAGAGGGAAGAACAAGCCTTCTTCTATCATACTCTCAAATTTGGTCAACTTGCATCGCAGGGTCTCGGAGAAGATAATGTTAGTTAAAGGCTACAAAACCTGCGACACACAGCACAACTTCTTTCAGTTTCCATCTACCGAATCCACTCACAAGGCTTTGGTCGGCCCGAGGCTATAGTAGAAGACACTTGCCTGAGGTGCTACGCAGGGGGACCGAACCCGGAACCATGTGGTTGGTAAGCAAGCTACTTACCACACAGCCACTCCTGCACCTATATATATATATATACACACACGATGCGCTTCTTTCAGTTTCCGTCTACCAAATCCACTCACAAGGATTTGGTCAGCCCGAGGCTATATTAGAAGACACTAGCCCAAGATGCCATGCAGTGGGACTGAACCCGAACTATGTGGTTGGTATGCAAGCTACTTACCACACAGCCACTCCTACGCCAAGGCACTCATTTGAGGGAATGATTTGCCATAGATCTCGCACTGATATATCTTCTCTCCTGTATGAATATATTTGTGTTTAACTAAAACATTATACGCAGAAAATGATTAGCCACACATCTCACAGTGACGCAGATTCTCCCCCATGTCAATGTTTGGGTATAGATAATTCACTGCTTTGAAAGAATGATTTACCACAGATATGTCTTTTTACCTGTGTGCCTTTTTCTATGAATATACTTTGACTTCAGGGATTAGTTGTAACGAAAGTCTAGAACAATGTAGACAGACTGTGTCATAAGAAACCTTGCCAAGCACGTGGTTCTGGGCTCGGATCTTTTCGGTTTGACCAGCAGTTTTTTTAAATAATTTCCACAAAACTAAACACTTTTAAACTTCGTATACTGGTAGAATGTGTTTATAAAACATCTTTTTCTTTTGGCTTTATTGAGAAAATTCTACAGTTTGTAAGATATTTGTTGTTTTTTTTCTTCAATTTCAACCAATCAGTGACGTCTATTGAGGTGAAAACATTCTGTGCCGTATGAATATGTCCCTTGTTTAAGAAACAGATTGGGTTTATTTACATTTGTGAAGAAAAAAAGATACCCTTTCCCCACCCCCAACCCAAACACAAAAACAGATTGAAATGCAATAGATCGATACTAGGGTCATAATTATGGGTGACAATTTCATATGACCCCGCTAGAAAAAACTGCCGTTCAAACGGAAAAGATCCCTGGGCTCAGTGCCACTGCATGGCACCTTAAGTGTGGGCCTTCTACTAAATTCTTGTTTTATCCAAATCCTTCAAAGTCATTCTGGTCAGTGCTGAGATGGTAATAGTACCTATTTCTTTACTACCCACAAGGGGCTAAACGAATTAAGTCGATTACATCGATCCCAGTGCGTAACTGGTACTTATTTAATCGACCCTGAAAGGATGAAAGGCAAAGTCGACCTCTGCAGAATTTGAACTCAGAATGTAACGCAGACAAAATACCTATTTCTTTACTACCCACAAGGGGCTAAACACAGAGGGGTCAAACAAACAGATTAAGTTGATTACATTGACCCCAGTGCATAACTGGTACTTATTTAATCGACCCCAAAAGGATGATAGGCAAAGTCGACCTCCGCAGAATTTGAACACAGTACGTAGCGCAGACGAAATACCTATTTCTTTACTACCCAGAAAGGGACAAACGGATTAAGTCGATTACATTGACCTCAGTGCATAACTGGTACTTAATTTATCGACCCCGAAAGGATGAAAGTCAAAGTCGACCTCGGCGGAATTTGAACTCAGAATGTAGCAGCAGACGAAATACCTATTTCTTTACTACCCACAAGGGACTAAACACAGAGGGGACAAACAAACGAATTAAGTTGATTACATTGACCCCAGTGCATAACTGATACTTATTTAATCGAACCCGCAAGGATGAAAGGCAAAGTCGATCTCGGCGGAATTTGAACTCAGAATGTAATGGCTACGCATTTTGCCAGGCGTGCTAACGTTTCTGCCAGCTCGCCGCCTTTAATGGTAACAGTACCTGTGCTTATAATGTGAGCCCCTTACCCATGCATTTCATGTAACGTCACCAGTTCTTCTAACGAGACACCGTCATCAGTGACCCAATGATTTACAAGTTGCACCATCATCGGTGCTTTTTGGGTGACCCCTCTAGTATAGCTTTTCATGTGGAATCATCACCAGTGCCTTTTTCCTGGGACCAGCATCTGTGCTATTTATTTACCCCTGTGACCAGTGCTTGTAATATGGGTCCAGCACCAGGGCCTTTGATATGGTGGAAGCACCATCCTCTTTCCATGGCACCAGCACAACTACTTTTCTCTTGGCACCATCACCAGTGACTTTTATGTGTCAACAAAACCGAAAGGGTCACCAAGGACCCTGTAAGACAAAATAGCCCACAACTGGGAGGGAGGAAGGTAATATTAAAGGAATGTCAATTTGTGCCAGTTGAGAGGTTTAAGGTAGAAAGGGGACAGGGTCTAGATATAGAGTAACAACACAAACACAAAATAAACTTTTTATTTATTATTCTTTTTTGACAAATTCATCAAAACCCAACTGCAGGCATTTTCAGTAATCAAGTTATCTCAAAGTCAATATTTTTACAGATGATCACAAATTTCAGGTTCACATTGACGATATTAAAGTTGAAGGGAAAAAAATTGTCTTTTAGCAGACAAAACAGTCTTAACTGATGTTAGGTATTAAATTTTGACACTAATACAATTATGTTTGTGTGTGGATACCCACATGTTTATGCATGTGGCTTTTTCGATATTCTTTTTTAACAAATTCCTCAAAGTCTAGCCAAAGGCATTTTCAGTAATCAAGTTATGTCAAGTGTCAATATTTTTAATTAATCGACCCCGAAAGGATGAAAAGCAAAGTGGACCTCGGTGGAATTTGAACTCAGAACGTAAAGACAGACGAAATACCACTGGCAGAAACGTTAGCATGCCAGGCGAAATGTTCAGCGGTATTTCGTCTGTCGTTACGTTTTGAGTTCAAATTCCGCCGAGGTCGACTTTGCCTCTCATCCTTTCAGGGTCGATTATTTAAGTACTAGTTGCGTACTGGGGTCAATCTAATCGACTGGTCCCCTCCTCCAAAATTTCAGACCTTGTACCTAGAGTAGAAAAGAATATTTTTTACAGATGACAGCAAATCTGAGATTGACACTGACAGTATTGAAGTTGACGAAAGGAAAAAGCTTGTGTTTTAGCAGACCAAACAGAGTTAATTATTGTAATGTTTTAATAAATTTTAACATTGATACAGTTACATGTCTGTGTAAATACCCACATGTACGCATGTGGCTTTTTCAAGAGAATGATTTGTCACAGTGACATGGGTTCTCTCTTGAAGGAATTCATTCATGGACATTTAAGTTAGGTCTATCAGAGAATGACCATGACAGGTTCAGTCTGGTAGGAACATTTTCCTGTATAGTTAAAACACCATTTACAAAAAAGTATCACAATAGCTAATGCAAGGTCATAGTTTCTCTCCTGTGTGTGTGTGTTTAGTCAAGTGAGTGCTTTGAGAGAATGATTTACCACAGATATCACAATGCTATGGCTTCTCTCCTGTATGTGTAGGCTTGTGATTAGTCAAGTGAGTGCTTTGAGAGAATGATTTACCACAGATACCACAGTGATAGGTCTTCTCCCCAGTATGAATATGCTTGTCTAGTTAAAACGTTATTTTCAGAGAATGATTTACCACAGATATCACAGTGATATGGCTTCTCTCCTGTATGAACACGTTTGTGTCTCGTTAAAATACTTGTTTGCGAGAATGATTCACCACAGATATCACAACGATATGGTTTTTCTCCTGTAGGGATACGTTTATGCTGTTTCATGTTACCAGCGGTGTAAAAGGATTCATCACAAATATCGCAATTATAAGGCTTCTCCCCTGTATGAAAGCGCTGGTGTTTAGTTAAATTACCCCTTTCCAAACATGATTTACCACATCTCACAGTGATCCGGATTCTCTCCTGTATGAACACGCTTGTGTTTGGCCAAGTGACTATTTTGAAGGAATGATTTACCACAGATATCACAGTGATATGGTTTCTCTCCAGAATGAATACGTGAGTGAGTAGTCAAGTTACCATGACAAGAGAATGATTTACCGCAAATATCACAATGATATGGTTTCTCTCCTGTATGAATACGTTTGTGTGTTTTTAATTGACTGGCCCGAAAGAATGTTTTACCACAGATATTGCAATGATGTGGCCGTTCTGTGTGTGTATGTGTGTGACTAGTTAACTTACTATTGTGAGGGAATGATTTACCACAGATATCACAATGATATCCCTTCTCATCTGTATCAGGGATTTTTGGTTTACTTAAATTATTCATTATGAGAGAATTACTTATCATACATATCACAACGATAATGTGTTTTTCATTTCTATGAATATGTTTTTGTTCCGTCGTGTCACTTCATGCAGAGAATAATTTAATGCAATCTTTCTTCCATCCACGATCTTACTCGATATCTAAAACAGCAGATGGAAATTGTCAACTCCTTTGTAAATTTATCCAACTTTAATTCACCAGGAAAGCAATCACCTCCTCCACATTCCACAGAAAGAAAAATATTCCGCTGTTCCTTGTTATAGACTGTATTTATATACAGAGGTAGACTTATTCATGAATGCTCCTTATAAATATACTGTCTTCCTTTAGGTGATGATAATATGCGGGATTATGGCTTCTCTACTGTATCTGTATGTGTGTGTCTATTCAACTGATGCCTTTGAGAAAATGACTCACCACAAATATCACAATGATAAGGTTTCTCACCAGTATGAAGGCGATTGTGAGTAACCAATTGACTATTTCGAGAAAATGATTTACCACAGATCTCACAATGATAAGGTTTTTCTCCTGTATGTGTAGCCTTGTGATTAGTGAAGTGAGTGCTTTGAGAGAATGATTTACCACAGATATCACAGTGATATGGTTTCTCTCCTGTATGAGTGCGATTGTGAGTAACCAAATGACTATTACGAGAGAATGATTTACCACAGATCTCACAATGATAAGGTTTCTCACCAGTATGAATGCTATTGTGAGTAACCAAATGACTATTACGAGAGAATGATTTACCACAGATATCACACTGATATGGTTTTTCACCAGTATGAATCTTCTTATGGTTAGTTAAAACTTTACGTTCACAGAATGATTTACCACAGATATCACAATGATAAGGTTTCTCACCAGTATGAATGCGATTGTGAGTAACCAAATAACTATTACGAGAGAATGATTTACCACAGATAATACAATGATATGGTTTCTCACCAATATGAATGCGATTGTGAGTAACCAAATGACTATTACAAGAGAATGAATTACCACAGATATCACACTGATATGGTCTCTCTCCTGTATGTGTACGTATGTGATCAGTTAAGTGAGTGCTTTGAGAGAATGATTTACCACAGATCTCACAATGATATGGTTTCTCTCCCGTATGTGTAAGTTTGTGCCTAGCCAATTGGTAACTTTGAGAGAATGATTTACCACAGATATGACAATGATATGGCCTCTCTCCTGTATGTGTACGTTTGTGTCTAACAATGTGACTATTGTAAGAAAATGATTTTCCACAGATCTCACAGTGATATGGCTTTTCCTCTTTATCAAAGTTTTCTGATTCAGTTAAATTATTCATTTTGAGAGAATTACTTATCATACACTTCACAATGATAAAGTGTTTTTCATTTCCATGAATACATTTCTGTTCACTTTTGTCACTTCATTCAGATAACAATTTTACGCAATGTTTCTTCCATACATCCCACAGAAAGAAAAATATTCCGCTGTTCCTTGTTATAGACTGTATTTATATACAGAGGTAGACTTATTCATGAATGCTCCTTATAAATATACTGTCTTCCTTTAGGTGATGATACTATCAAAGACAATTCTGAATGGAGAGATTTCCTTCACGTCAACATGTTGTGATATTCTGAAATAGGAAAAGAAGCAGTAAGATAAAACTGAATAGTTCACCAACATAAGTAATTAAACATTGCAGACTTTATATCACTACCATTGTCATGCATTTACTGTCCATGCTTGCATAAGTAGATTGAGTTGGAAGGTGTTAGAAGCTAATGGGAATGGAGCTAGCCAAAACGAAAATATAGTGGGCATAACATGACCAGAGTAGTGAGTTGATGCCATCCAGAATTTCGCAGAGCAAAGTTGCCACAAGTGAAATGGGCTGTTTATGAAGTGATCAGAGTTAATGATAAAGAAGCATTGTTACTCGTCTGCCGCCTTTCCGCTAACTAATTAAAACTCCCACTTCTCTTCATGGGCACTGAATTGCCTTCTAGGATCCATACGTGCCCACCCTGATGGGCTGAAGAATGACATAGCAGAACAGTGCTATGGTGTCCCAACTAAAATAGCTTTCCTGACTTGCTACAATATCAAATACTGGCAGAATCACTAAGATGCCGGATTAATTGCTTAACAGCATTTCGTTTGTAAATAGCTTTGTCTAACTAGAGATAAAAGCAATCAGGAATGGGAGTGTGTCTGTGCATTGTTTATTTCTCTTCAATCAGGTCCACACTGTGAGGGCGAGTACGATCGATCATTCGAGCGTCCAGATGCATCTCCCACTCAACCAGGAGTCCCTTCTCTGAAAACCAGCTTGCTAGCTAACCCACAGTGAAAGTCCCTCTTTATATTTCGTCTGTCATGAGTTGGTGCCCCAAACGTCTTTCCTTTCAAAGCATGACTTCTACTGAGGTCGACTTTCATCCTTTCGAGGTAAATAAAATAAGCTGTAGAGCACTCGAGTCCCTGAATTTAACTCGTCCCCTTCCTATAAATTTCAGACTTTGTACTTAAAAATACAAAAAGAATTATTATTATTATTATCATCAACATTAATATTTTACAAACCCCAAAGAGTAGAGTCGGCTCATGGAGCAAAATCCTGACTCCAAATACATCTTACAATTTCATGAGTCCTTTATTAAAAAAAGGGACAATGGTAATTATTCTCCTTCCTCTCGCAGGTGTTACGACCACTCACGGAAACGGAGACACACGTCTTTGTGAGCAGGAAGGATCTCCTCAGAAAAATCAATAGCTGCAAACCCTCTGAACACCTCACAGGTTGTGTCCGGGTAGAATGGATATAATTCGCCTCTACCCATCTATAGACAAAGATTGTCTTGTGGGGTGCTTGTAAAGACAAGAGCATTACATACGTTGGTGAGACATCTAGAAGCATTGCAGGGGGATGAAATAAAAATTAGAGGCAGCATGACCACATAACCAGTCCTCCATACTCTACCAAAGGTACTACTCAAAGACTGGTCCCGGTGCGCGTACTCGTGACTGGTCGATCCTTCAACGACTACCTAGCGTGAGTACGGAAATTAACAGATGCGCGCATAATAATATATGTATATAATGGCTGAATATATATAAAATAAAATGGGTTTTGTCTTAAACAAAGTAAATAAAAGACTCAACAAAAGAAATGACTTACTTTGTGTTTTATTTTCTTTGTTTAAAAAAAATTATTTGTTAAAAAACCTCATACATGTCTAGCCCATGCGAGTGTGATTTTTAGTCGCGCACTCGAGTTATGTATTCTTTGTAAGATCGACTAGTCACGACTAGCTAGCACCGGGACCACGCTTGTAGAAAAGTGCCTATATATATATATTATATATATATATATATATATATATATATATATACATATATATATATACATATATATACATATATATACATATATATATATATACATATTATATATATACATATATATATATACATTTATAATTAATACATATATATAATACATATTATACATATATATTATATACATATAATACATATATAATACCAGCATATTACCTAATATATATATACATATATATACATATTATATTATATAATATATATACATATATATATATACATATATATATATACATATATATATATACATATAATATATATACATATATACATATATATATATAATATATATATATATACATATATATATATAATATATATATATATACATATATATATATACATATATATATATATACATATATATATATACATATATATATATATACATATATATAATATAATATATATATATATAATATATATATATATATATATATATATATATATATATATATATATATATATAATATATACATATGTATGTATAAGCATAAATACATATATATATATACATACGCGTATATTCATGCAAGCTGCCGCATACAGACACATTCACAGCAACAAACAAAAAGAAACAGCTCCAATAATGGACATGGTCATGAACCAGTGAAGAGGTTGCAAGAATTAAGGAATATTTTAGAAAATAAATAAATGAACAGTCCTCAAAAGTAAACCCCCGAATTGTTTTCCCACAAAATTCCTACCTTCTCGGAATCTATATCGTCCGAGGTATATTTGTAGAAAATTTCATTTAAAAATATGACATCTATTTTCTTGAAAGTTAAGAAGAATTGAAGTTGACGCCACTGAATTTTCCGAAACTCCTCACACCAAAAGCACTTTCCTACAAAAGTTTTGTATATTCTGAATGTACATACTATAACAAATATACATAGAATATTTAATTGAAGTTACGATCATCCAAAGTGGTGGGGCATGAATCTGTAGTTATGCCGCTTCTCCGTTCGTTTTTACTCGTTAATCATGTTTTCTTCTCATTTTACAAATAAATTTCCTCTATATCACATCTAACAGTCGATAATAGGTTTTCAGAAACAACAAACCAACATTTCAGTTGGGAAGTTATTATTTAAGACGAGGGAATATATTTTCCTAAAGTTTTTATGTTTTCGCTTCGAAATAATTACTGTGACACCGAGAAGTTTACAGAATTCTATTAATTACATTGTTATTAGTAGTATTATTATCATCATTGTCAACTTACCGTATTCAGACAAAAACTGCAAATCACAGACCGATAATTAATTAGTCTAATTAATAATAATGATGTTAATTTCAAAGCAACTTGCACACACAGGAAGCCAGTAAGTGTATGACGTCATCAAGAGTGAAAGCGCGCCTTTTCGAGGCCCCCCCCCCCCCACCATCGACGGCTGGATTTATTTCCCTTCATTTCATAGTATTTCTTCCTTCATCTCTGGCCCCGATTTGCTGTCTTACTTCAGATATCTTCTAAAGAGCAAGATGGGGTCGGAGAGAAAGACCCCTGTCACCGAATGAATACGAAAAACGATGGAAGGATGTGATGAGAAAGGTGGGAACCCAGCTTATCATTGATAAAATCTTTATTATAATCATACGATTGTACATAGATTTGGACATAACAAGACAAACAATTACAAAGATGTTATGAGAGTTCGAATGAAACTTAAAAATTTAGTTATAATATGACATAAACGAAAACTTGGCTTACTTTTGCCTTCATAACGAGAACTTTAGTGCGTTTCTTTTTTAAATAACATTAGAAAACATAACATATGTTAAAATGAAAAGCGGGGAGAAGTGCAGGCTCCGAATTTTGAACCCGGCAGCCTATAAGGCCCAGCAACTGATTTTTCCTTTCTTTAATGATTACTGAAAAGTCGCCCTCGGCGGAATTTGAACTCAGAACGTCGCAGCAGACGAAATATCGCCAAGCATTTCGCCCGACGTGCTAACGTTTCTGCCAGCTTGCCACCGTCCCAGCTTAATCGTTGATGAAAGGAAAAGATCGTTGCTGGGCTTTAGAGGGTGCCGGGTTCGAGCTTTTAATCTTTTTGTTTGTTTTCGTTTTATTTTTTAAAAAGTTCTAGTGAAAGGAAAGTTTAATTGTTATATAAAATATTTTTAAAGTAAATTTTTAACACGTAACTCATTCGAACTCATATAACATTTTTGTCTTTTGTTTGACCTGTATTGTCCCATTCTATATATATTTCTTTACTACCCACAAGGGGCTAAACACAGAGGGGACAAACAAGGACAGACAAAGGGATTAAGTCTATTATATCGACACCAGTGTTTCACTGGTACTTAATTTATCGACCCCAAAAGGATGAAAGGCAAAGTCGACCTCGGCGGAATTTGAACTCAGAACGTAGCGGCAGACGAAATACTGGTAAGCCTTTCGCCCGGCGTGCTAACCTTTCTGCCAGATCGCCAAGATCCTCATGATCGTAATAAAGATTCCATTTCATAGTAGTTCTCTAATTCTCTCATAGATGGCTCTACTGACTAGTGGGATTCCTTTCAGTTTCCTTCTTAGTTTCATTCTGTTAATATCTGTATTGTGTGTCAAGGCGCTCATTATTATTAATTAGACTAATTAATTATCGGTCTGTGATTTGCTGTTTTTGTCTGAATACGGTAAGTTGACAATGATGATACTAATACTACTAATAACAATGTAATTAATAGAATTCTGTAAACTTCTCGGTGTCACAGTAATTATTTCGAAGCAAAAACATAAAAACTTTAGGAAAATATATTTCCTCGTCTTAAATAATAACTTCCCAACTGAAATGTTGGTTTGTTGTTTCTGAAAACCTATTATCGGCTGTTCACGAACGAAATGCTGTTCAGCAAATTCTGGATGGCATCAACTCACTACTCTGGTCATGTTATGCCCACTATATTTTCGTTTATATTTTCGCTCCATTCCCATTAGCTTCTAACACCTTCCAACTCAATCTACTTATGCAAGCATGGACAGTAAATGCATGACAATGGTAGTGATATAAAATATGCAATGTTGAATTACTTATGTTGGTCAACTATCCAGTTTTATCTTACTGCTTCTTTTCCTATTTCAGAATATCACATGTTGACGTGATGGAAATCTCTCCATTCAGAAGTGTCTTTGATAGTATCATCACCTAAAGGAAACAGTATATTTAAAAGGAGCATTCATGAATAAGTCTACCTCTGTATATAAATACAGTCTATAACAAGGAACAGCGGGATATTTTTCTTTCTCTGGAATGTGGAGGAGGTGATTGCTTTCCTGGTGAATTAAAGTTGGATAAATTTACAAAGGAGTTGACAATTTGCATCTGCTGTTTTAGATATCGAGTAAGATCGTGGATGGAAGAAAGATTGCATTAAATTTTTCTCTGCATGAAGTGACACAACGGAACATAAACATATTCATAGAAATAAAAAACACATTATCGTTGTGATATGTATGATAAGTAATTCTCTCATAATGAATAATTTAAGTAAACCAGAAATCCCCGACACAGAGGATAAGGTATATAATTGTAATATCTGTGGTAAATCCTTCCTTCAGTATCGTTACTTAACTTATCACCAACGTACACATACAGGAGAGAAGCCATATCACTGTGATATCTGTGGTAAATCATTCTCTTATAATTGTCATTTGGTTACTCACAAACGCGTTCACACGGGAGAGAGACCCTATTATTGTGATATCTGTGGTAAATCATTCTGTGAACGTACAGTTTTGACGAAACATAAGAAGATTCATACTGGGGAAAAACCATATCAGTGTGATATCTGTGGTAAATCTTACTCTCGTAATAGTCAATTGGTTAGTCACAATCGCACTCATACAGGAGAGAGACCATTTAATTGTGATATCTGTGGTAATTCATTCTGTGAACGTAAAGTTTTAACTAACCATAAGAAGATTCATACTGGTGAAAAACCATATCATTGTGATATCTGCGGTAAATCATTCTCTCAGAATGGTAGTGTAACTACACACAAACGTACACATACAGGAGAGAAACCTTATCATTGTGATATCTGTGGTAAATCATTCTCTCAAGGAAATCACTTGACTAATCACAAACTTACACATACATGGTAGAGACCATATCATTGTGATATCTGTGGTAAACCATTCTCTCAAAGTAGTGACTTGACTATCATTGGTAAATCATTCTCTCAAAAGAAACACTTGATTATGCACGAGAGAAGCCATATCTTTGTTTTATCTGGTAAATCATTCTCTCAAAGGAGTCATTTGGCTTATCACAAACTTACACATAGGCATAGGAGTGGCTGTGTGGTAAGTAGCTTGTTTACCAACGACATGGTTCCGGGTTCAGTCCCACTGCGTGGCACCTTGAGCAAGTGTCTTCTACTAGAGCCTCGGGCCGACCAAAGCCTTGTGAGTGGATTTGGTAGACGGAAACTGAGACGCCCATCGTATATATGTATATATATGTGTGTGTATATTTTTGTGTGTCTGTGTTTGTCCCACCAACATTAATTGACAACCGATGCTGGTGTGTTTACGTCACCGTAACTTAGTGGTTCAGCAAAAGAGACCGATAGAATCAGTACTAGGCTTACAAAGAATAAGTCCTGGTGTCGATTTGCTCGACTAAAGGCGGTGCTCCAGAATGGCCACAGTCAAATGACTCAAACAAGTAAAAGAGTATTAGGGAGAGAAACCATATCAATGTAATTACTGTGCTAAATCATTTGCTCTTAATTGTCATTTGGTTATCACAAACGTGTTCATACAGGAGAGAAACCTTGTCACTGTTTTGTTTATGGTAAATCTTTCTCTCAAATTAATCACTTCACTAATAAGACACATGTGGGGGAGAAGCCATAATCCTGCATTAGTTGTTGTAATTCATTTTTTGCAAATGGTGTTGTAACTACACATGAAAATCTTCATACCAGATACAACCTATGTAATGGTCGTGTCTGTGTTAAAGCATTCTCTCATAGACCCTAACTTATCTGTCCATGAACGAATCCCTACATGAGAGTAGCCATGTCAGTGTGACATGTGTGGCACATGATTCTCTCGAAAAAGCCACATGCATAAACATGTGGGTATTCACAGAGACGTGTTACTGTCTCAATGTCAAAATTTATTAAGTCATAACAATAATTAACACTATTTGCTCTGCTAAAACACAGGCTTTTTCCTTTCATCAGTTATAGGAATTTCTTAATAAAGAATAATGAATAAAATATTTATTTTGTGCTTGTTTTTTTTGCACTATATCTGGACCCTGTTCCCTTTCTACCTTAACCCTTTCGTTACCAAGCCGCCCGAAAAATATTTTGGTTAATGAGACCAAACCGCCCAAAGCCGCCCGAATTTACCTATTCATATTTAAATGCGAATATCAGAGCAAATCTCTTTAGTACATTCGTGAAAACACGTATTATATTTCGTAAACAGTTCAACTACAGTTTTGTACAAAAATCGAAGTGTAATTTTAATTCCGTGAATTTTGGGAGATTTTTTTCCGAAATTTGTTCCTATTGTGTTTTCAAAATTTGTAATTCTGACAAAAAATGGATACGAATTTCATTATATCAAGCAGCGAGTCAGAATTCGAAGGATTTTTTACTGAAGACCTTCATAAATCTAACTCTATGACTGAAAAAAAAAAGCACGTGGTATCTGATGTTTCATTTTCCGAAAGTGAAAACTGTGAATCCGAGATCTCCGACTGCGATAAAGAAAATGAATTGGCACCTGAATGGAGTGAAAATTTAAAAACTGTTTCTTTCGGTGATTTTTCTGAAGAAACTGGACCAAGCCACAGACTTTCCCTGAAGACTAAAGCCATAGACTATTTCTATTTACTTTTTCGAATGAGCCTATTTGAAATCATTACGGCGGAAACGAACCATTACGCTAAACGTAAACAAAGCGAAAGAAAGGATAGTTTGTGGTTTCCCACAACCTTAAATGAAATTAAGACTATTTTGCCATAGATATTATTATGGGTATCAGAAAGTTACCCAGAATAACAAATTCTTTCGTAAAATTTTGTTGTATACCCAATTGAATATTAGCTAATAACCCATTTTCTATAGCGATGTTTGAACAAAATTTTAATAGTTTTATATTTTGTTGAATTTACCTGTATCTACCTGCAATTAGAGTCACTTTGTGACAAAAATTATAGTATAGAATTGGTTGAGAATATTTCATTAAATTATCTTCCAAAAATCAGATTAATATATTGATAAATAAAAAAGTTATAGTTGTTTAATGAAACCAGACTAAATTTATGATTACGTTAGAAATTAATTGAAACAGATAAGGGGTGTAATTTGGTCAGAAATATAGTAACGAAAGGGTTAAACCTGTCAACTGGCACAAAGTGACGTTCCTTCAATACTACCTTCCTCCCTGCCAGTTTTGAACTATTTTGTCTTATAGGGTCCTTGGGGACCATGTCGGGTTTGTTGTCACATAGAATTCACTGGTGAGGGTGCCAGGAAAAGGGCAATTGTGCTGATGCTGGACGCATATCACAAGCACTGGGCAAATGTCTTCTACTATAGCCTCAGGTCGACCAAAGCCTTGTGAGTGGATTTGGTAGACGGAAATATATGTATATACATATATATATATGTATCATTTACTTGTTTCAGTCATTTGACTGTGGCCATGCTGGAGCACCGCCTTTAAACGAGCAACTCAACCCCGGGACTTATTCTTTTGTAAACCCAGTACTTAATCTATCGGTCTCTTTTGCCGAACTGCTAAGTTACGGGGACATAAACACACCAGCATCGGTTGTCAAGCAATGCTAGGGAGACAAACACAGACACACATGCATATACATATGTACGACGGGCTTCTTTCAGTTTCCGTCTACCAAATCCACTCACAAGGCTTTGGTTGGCCCGAGGCTATAGAAGAAGACACTTGTCCAAGGTGCCATGCAGTGAGACTGAACTTGAAACCATGTGGTTCGTAAACAAGCTACTTACCACACAGCCACGTCTTTGTCCCCCCAAAAATGCTTGACAACTGATGCTGGTGTGCTGACGTCCCTGTATCTTAGCGGTTCGGCAAAAGAGACTGATAGAATAAGTACTAGGCTTACAAAGAATAAGTCCCGGGGTCGATTTGCTCGACTAAAGGCAGTCCTCCAGCATGGCCACAGTCACATGACTGAAACAAGTAAAAGAGTATGTCTTACAGTGACGACATTGAAGTTGACGATGATGAAATAGATTTAGGAAATAACATTCTACAGTGAAGATAATGAAATTGAGGCCGGCAGTGGGCAATTTGAGACGAAATTCTCTATAAATTACACCAATAACCAATTGCATGGTTCCTGTATCAGGGGACCAGTATTTTGTAACAGAATATATGAGTAAACTTTCTTAAAATGACCAGGTGAAAATAAAAAAAAAAACAGAATTGAAAGTGAAATCTCTATGTGTATAAAGCTGAAGTTGTCTGTGTATGGCAGGTTTGGTAGCCTTCAACTAACACTATCTCCTCTGAGACCCTGCGACGCAAGTTGACCGAAATTGAGAGTATGATAGAAGAAGGCTTGATCTTCATTCCGTAGAAGAAAAAATTCAAATCGGACCATGTTAAAACCAAAAATTATTTACATCAAAAAGGTGCTTTTATCCTATTTTTGACTGCTGTGTCATTTTTCGGTTTATTTCAACCAGAAAAATATTCACTTTAAGAGAATAACAAGCTACATAATGCAAAATTTTTACTTTTCAAAAATTCCAATTCTAAAGGGTCGAAAAGAACCCGAGCAACGCCGGGTTACACTGCTGGTAGTTAACATAAGGGAACAGACAAAAATGCTGGAACGAATCCAACCAGTCAGTAGAAACATCTATTGGAAAATTCAAGAAATACAATCATATAAAGGGAAATAACTTCTACACTACATCAACCAAGCTCCAATTATTAATTAAGGTGCTTAATTAGCGATCGCTGACTCGCAGTTTGTATCTGACACAGGTAAGTTGACAAAGATTTACTTTAAGGCTTTAATGATGATATAATACTAATAATAATATTGTAAATCATAGAATTCTGTGAATCTTTCGATGTTACAGTAATTATTTCGAAGCGAAAACATAAAAATATAAGGAAAATATATTAATTCGTCTTAAATAATATTTTCTTCTTTAGATACAAGATCTGAAATTTGAGGGAGGTCAATAGTCGATTACATCGGCTTCAATATTTAACTGGTACTTAATTTATCGACCCAGAAGGAATAGAAGGTTACTGTCAGCCTCGACGGAATTTGAACTCAGAACGTACCTCGTCTTAATTAATAACTTCCAAACTGAAATGTTGATTTATTGTTTCTGAAAACCTATGATCGGATGTTACGTGTGATATAGAGAAAATTTATTTTTAAAATGAGGGTAAAATCCTATGGTATAAGCCATAAGCCACCCATAATAAAAAGGAATACGGGTGGGGTAGTAGTCGCGTAGACTAGACCGCGCAGACACGCATGCTAGTCGTAGGTAGTCGATCCTACTGCGACTTGCGGATGCAAAACATTTTTTTTTCAAAGTAGACCACTACAGGCGACAATTCACTTGTGTTTACTTTGAATAGCTACGGCAAACTTCGTTAACCATTCAGCTATGCTCGTTCGCTTTCAACTGGAATTTAACCCCTGACCAACCCTAAATTATTAGACATTTTGGTCGTGGCCATCCCGCTTTGTTGTAAATCCAATACTGCATTGTTCAGTTTGACTTTACATATATTTGATTTATATATATATATATATATGTGTGTGTGTCTCACTTCCATAACATTCATGTATGTGTGTGTGTGTGTGTATGTACAGGAATGTTAAGGATGTGGACACTAACCAACCTGTTTTATGAACCCCTTATTAATATCACAACATCATAATTCTTCTTTACTAGTTTTGATCTGCTAATTATATGTTCACTCTTGTTCTGCTCCCCTAAAATTTTCTATAGTGAGAGATAAATATAGATTAGGCTGAAATAATCTGTTTAAGACCTCTTAATAGATTTATCATGTCCCTAACAAATATCCATAGCAAGTTATAGAGGGACCGTACAGAAGGTTGACTTCACTAGCAAACATCAAATGTACATGATCAGGTTGATCAAGTACCTAGTAGAAGACAGCAATCACACACACACACACATATATATATATATAATATATATATATATATATATATAATATATATATATATATATATATATATAGTTAATCCAAACAAAAAAACACAACACGAGGACGTGGAACAAATATAGTATTATTGGATGCAGAGATAAAACCACTATTAGGCAAATCAAACAGTGAAAAACATAAACCAATACATAGAAATAAAATTAATTAATATAATATATAAAATGTAAAATTCAAAAGTTTCATGTACATTTTCAATTTCTTTTTTTACTTCCACAAAGGATTCAGTGAAACTGGATATTAGGAATCATAAGAAAATGACACCATTGCTGGAATCCGTCTCCAGGGCCCACCTTGGAATAATCCATAAACTTATTATACATGAATGCCGATGACAATGATGGCAATAATTGTTTGCACCTCTCCATAATAAAGAAAGAGATGTTCCATTCTGAGGTGAAAACCATTCCCATTTTAGATGAGGTAAGTTTATAAAATTGTTTGTGAATATGTGTTGGCATTAGGAAGGGCATGCAACCGTAGAAACTATGCCAAAACTGGCAATTGGTGCCTGAGCAGCTCTGCAGCTGCCCAGCTTCTGCCAAACTATCCAACCCATGCCAGCATAGAAAACGAATTAAAAATGATGATGAGGAGGATGTGTGTGAGTGAGAGAAAGAGAGAGAAATAGAGAAACAAGCAGACATTGTTTGCTATTTTCTTTCACTCCCATCCACTTCTCTTCCTTTAGTATTAAATAATCCAGTTTCTCCTGATAGCACTAGTTGTATTATGTAACTAACAATATTCCATCTTCTTTCACCTTCAAAAGCATGGCCACTCCACTGTAAAGAAGGTAACCCATCTTAAATATGTGTCATGTAAACACTGCCATCACTGTATGAAGGAGAGGTGACCAACGACAGAGATAAGTCTTTAAATTTAAGAAAGAGAAATTCACAAACTGTTTTAAATATCGAATTTCAAGTTAAACGAGTTGAACTGTGTTAATTGCTCTCTGAACTTTGCCCTGCTTAATCTTATTCTAGCAGCTATGCTCTTGGCGCATCCACCTCCACTACTGACTTGATTACCTAGATAACAGTAACTATCAACTACTTCTAGGTGCATATATATATATATATATGTGTGTGTGTTTGTTTGTTTGAAAGACATCAGCATCTATCCACTGCTATATCTGATGGTGTTTATTGTCTATTGTTGCAGAATTTAAGCAGCTCTTTGATTCCCAAATATGTAATGGTCACTACAGATGTGTGACTGTATTTCAGACAGTTGATGGTCACCTATGTATTGTTGTAATGTCTACTTTGGTGAGAAGAAGCTACTCTAGCAGTTAACAACCCATTATTATAGGAATTGTCTATCAGACTAACAGTTTCAACAATTTCTTGACTATAATGTGTTGGTGTGTTGCCTCAACCACCACACCAATCTTTACTTCACTTCATCAGCCAAAAATGTTTCTTTATAAATTTTGGAAACATTATTGATATGCTTGGATATGTCTGTCTGGTGCTGGTTTTGTTGCTGTGTCTGAAGAAATTATTATGTTCTTGGTGTTCTTTGTTCATTGTTTGTTGTTATGGAAATGAGTTGCACTTTGTGACCAGTGAAACGTTTCCCAATCAATATTTGGATTATCGAAATTACCAGTAGGAAAATATGGGTGACTGCTTTCATAGATGCAGATCTGAAGATGTCAAAAGTCTGAGTTTTGATGGCAGTTTTGCAGATGGTAAACAAATTCAAGTAGGAGTATATATGTTGTTAAAAAAATACTTCTTGTTGCGACCAGTTAAAATCTCCATAAGGAATTACAGAAAATCTTGAGTGATCATAGACCATCAGACGACCCCCATGGTAATTAGAATGGCCTTTGTGTAACAAAATGTAGCTTGCCATTGTTTGTTGTTATGTTGTTGTGTTATATTTATATATACAATACTCTTCCATAAGTATTTCTTTTGTTATGGCCAATTGGCTTTATCAAGCCTGTTGTAAAGATAGGTTCTTGTTGGTTTGTTGTGTTCTGTAATTTGTGATACTTGTTCCATTATATTTCCTACATTTGACATGATTTGTTTATCTATAATATATATTTTTGTAATATTCTACTCATCGTTTTATATTTCATCATTTGCAGTGCTGCAAAGAGCTCCAACTGGACATGGTTAGGAGGCTCTCTGGAATAGTAGTTGGGAGTTATCTTGCCAGCCAAGGAGCCAGCTTATACCATCGTAATAAGAAGAAAGTGACCCCATTGGACTACATAAAAAATCAACATTTGAAAGAAAAATTACAAACATTTTTACGATCAGGAGTGGCTGTGTGGTAAGTAGCTTTGCTAACCTCACTGACTGAAGAGTGACTTTGCTTACTGTACTACGGTTTGGACGCGTTTTCTTCCCGGTAAGAATTTTGCTGTGTTGTTAATTGTTGAATTTCTACTACTGAAAATTTGTCTTTAAATGTTGCTGAACTGTCTTGTTCTCCGGTTTTACCGGGGAATAATTGGATAATTTCTTACCGTTGAACTGTTAGCAATTGTGGCTTTTTATTTACGTGACTACATATAGTCCTGCCAGACTATTTTCGTGCCCCTCCCCCGAATGGGGGTGGGAATTGGAATTTTTGAACTGCTTTTTTGAACTACTTTGGAAGAAAAACTTTCTATAGGTTTCCCAGTTTTGTGGGAAACCAATATTCGTAATTTTTGTGTTGTCTAATTTCAACAGAATATGTCTGTTGAAATTATTCACGAAAGTAGTGCTCTTGAGGAGAGCAATGTTAAAAAATTTTCTGAGGTAGCCGCAGTGGCTACCGAGAACATTCACATCGATGTCAATCAGCTCGTTGAGCTATTTAAAAGAATGCAAGAGGAGGGTGGTGATGTTAAAATATCACCCTCCGCCAGTATCGTGGAGACCGAGAAGCGGACCGTAGTGTTTAAAACTTTCTGTCCACAAAGCAGAAGGTTCAAACACTTTGAAAAAAAGCACCATCGAGAAATGCCTGTCCCCGATTTGGAAGGACATCGTGTACGTCGCCAGGGGACGGGCATATGGCACTGTGGATGTCCGCTTCTCGGGATAAGAAATGGCCCGTGGGCATTCTGTGAACCCCCTAAAAACCAAGGAGGTGGTACTTTTCCCAAGCTATAGGGGACGCAGGACGTCCCGGGTCAGGATTGTAGAAGCCCCGCCGGAAGTAGATCCGGCAGAGGTAGTGGCCGCCCTGTTATATAAAAGGGCGGACAAAATTAAAATACTAGAAGTAACATGCTCTGCCCCTCTATTTTGGCTCGGGCGTAACATCAATATATTAATTCAAGGAACAGCGGAGGACCTGCAGCTCCTTCCTGAGAGGGTGCTCGTGGGCGAGAACATAACCCTCAGGGTACAGGTCGAAGGCTGAAAACCCACCTGTTACGCCTGCGGCAAAAAAGGCCACATTCGTGTAGACTGTCCAGACAAGCAAAAGAAACCGCAGACACCAGGCCCCTCAGATAATAAAAAAGTCCCTACCCTTGCAAACTCACCTACCCCTACAAAAACAAAAAATCCCACTCCTGCTGTTACGGTGCCAACCCCAAAACAGACTGAAGAAAAAACCCAGCCCTCGCACTCACAAACCCCTACATTATTAAAACCTCCCACCCCACTAAAAACTGCGGCGCCTACCGAACAAACTTTTGCTACCCCAGACGATACCATGGAGGTATCAGAGGGGGGATTTACACCAGTTCGTAAAAGAATTCGTGCATCATCCCCGTCCACATCCCCTACAAAAAATAATAAAAACAAAGACACACCACAGACACGGAAAAAAAAATCCCGCTCAACTGGCCCAGAAAAAGAAGACAAAAAAGAAAATGAACTCATATTAATTGAATTCGACACACAAGACAAATACATAAACGATATTGTGGTTCAGCATCAGTCAGCAAGACTGTACAACAAATACAAAGATCGAAATAGACACGCGTGGATTGCGGAAACAATGTTCAAACAATTAAAAGACAGACACCCAAACGCCATCCGGCATATCGCGAACTTGCCGGACTATCTGAAGAAAGAGGAGAAAGAAGGGGCCCACAAACGTGTGGTGAGGTCGGCCCCCACCTCTCCAACGAAACGTAAGTAGAACTTTTACTTTTTGTAATGGCTTCGTTTAACCTTGGTTGTTTAAATGTGCGTGGTCTGAGTTCGAAGTGGAAGCAGGCTTGTTTCCTCGATGACCTCAGATCACATGATATACATGTGATGGTTGCTACAGAGACCAAGCTGGACAGCCTACAAACCTTCTCGCCTCTCCTGAATGGCTACGAGAAAATCATGTCTCCTGGCCTGACCGGAGGGCGAGGGAGCATAGTGGTACTGATCCGTAAAGACTTGGCTCTACAGACAAGTACAGTCTATGTAGACCCAGAAGGTGGGCTGGTCGTCCTTGATGTGACATACAGCAGTAAGGCCTTCAGGTTGATCGGACTCTATGCACCTTGTGCTAGAGGTTTCCAAACTGATTTTTATCGGCGCCTAGAGGGCTTTCTCGTGACGTCGAAGACTTTAGTGATATTAGGGGACTTTAATGCTATCGTTGACGTACACATCGATAGCGTTGGCTCGATCTATAGGAAAGTGAACTCACGTCTCGTGGATCTGCTTAAGCGGTTTCAGCTAGCAGATCGTTACAGACTTGACCATCCGAACGTCCCAGAGTGGACCTGGATGAGTGGCGACGGAAGGTTCAAGTCTTATCTAGACAGGATAGTGATAAGAACTAGAGATAAGTCTAGTTTTAGTTGTCCACAGCTCGTCCAGGTGCCCTATACTGACCATAGAATGGTCATGTGTAGACTGGACATAGATAGCACACTTAAGATAGGAACCGGCTACTGGAAGCTGAACAAGTCTACTTTGACACGCGAGGCATACCGTAGCTGGATTAAGGTGTTAGTGCAGAGGGCGTTAACCGGAGCCGTGGTTAATAACCGGTGGTGGTTCGCCCTCAAAAGAGCCATTCGATTCGAGTCCATTAGATTTAGTAAACAACTAAGACTAGATAGGGCTAGAATAGAAGGGCAACTAGTTAAGAACTTAGAGGAGGCATTGAGGTTGGGCTCTGCATCTCACATTTTAGCGGCGAGAACGGCATTAGACCGTCACCTCAAAACCAAACATGAGGGATGTAGAGTTTGGGCTAAAGTACGAGCATTGGGCCGTGAGGGAATTAATGTTGCCGGATGGGCCCGTACGATAGAAACACAGCGTGGAAACGATGCCACAATTGGGTCTCTTGTTGATGAAAACGGATGCACGATCAAGAAGCGGGACGAGATGTGTGAGGCACTTCACAAGCACTTCGCCGAGTTGTTCGGGAGGTGCGGGACGCTGGATCATGGTGAGGCCCTTAGGGACTTCCTGTCTGGTGGCCCGCGCCTCTCGACACGAGAGGCTGAGTGCTGTGAAGGGCCAATCACAGCCGAGGAAGTAATCGAGGTGTTGGGCAAGTGCCCCGGGAAGAAGTCGCCGGGTCTCGATGGTCTGCCCTATGAATTTTACAAAAGTATGCCAGACTTGTTCGGGCACCTGCTGGCTAGCGTCTACGCCAACTGGCAGCAGAATGGGAGAATTCCCAAGTCTGCGAGCCGGGGGGCGGTGACGTTGATCAGGAAGGACCCGAACAAGGGGGACGAGATAGGGAACTTCAGGCCCATAACTCTGTTAAACACAGAGTTAAAGATTCTGGCCAAGGTGCTAGCAAAAAGGTTGGCGCGGGTCGTGGACAAACTTGTCGGGGAAGCGCAAACGTGTGCTATCCCCGGCAGAACAATCTACGACAATCTCCACCTTATACGCTACTCCTTAGAGAGGGTGGGGAAGCTTTCTGGCGCAGGGGGAGCACTGGTACATTTAGACCAGTCCAAAGCATTTGATAGGGTCGACCATCGGTACTTGGCGGCGGTCCTCGGAGAGGCTGGCCTAGGCCCGACCTTTCGAGGTTGGATCGCTGCTTTGTATAGCGACATCGAGTCTGTAGTCAAGGTGAACGGTTCCTTTTCGAAGCCGTTCAGGATTGAGCGTTCAGTTCGTCATGGGTGTCCCCTGTCCTCGCTCCTATACGTATTGGCTCTTGAGCCTTTGCTGCGGAAGTTGGAGGCACTAGGGGGCGCACCGCATGATCTATGGTGTGGAAGAGGAGCTACGGCGTATGCGGATGACACCTCCATCATCGTGGCAGACGAAGGCCAGCTTCCAGTGGTGGAAGAGGCCATCAAAAGCTACGAAGCGGTGGCAGGAGCAAAGGTTAACAAGGACAAGTCAGTCGGTTTGCAACTCGGCACCTGGAGGGGCAAGCCGATGCCATCCAATAACGTCGTAGGGCGTTGGACGGAAGGTCCTGTTAAGCTGCTCGGAGTCTGGTTCGGGCCAGACCTCCAGATTGAGAAAAATTGGAGTGAGGTGGCCAACAAGGTGACCGCTCTAACCCAGACCTGGTCTGGGCGGGCGTTATCCCTGCTAGGGAAGGCGGAGGTGGTGCAGATGTTTATAGCATCAGTAATCACCTACCGTCTGACCGTGGTGCCTTGCCCCGATTTGTGGCTGAACAAGTTGGAGAGAATCCTTTTCCGATTTTTGTGGAAAGGAGGAAAGCCACTTGTAAAGCGCTCTGTCTGCTGCCAGAAACCGCTAAAGGGTGGGCTAGGGATGCCTTGGCTGAGGATGCGAAAACTCGCCGAAGGTTGAGGCACCTCTGGCTTTACCTGGATGGAGAGCAGGTGTGGTCAACGGACATCGGTGCATGGATCAAGCGGAGACCTAAACTGAGTGAATGGCATTTGGAGTGCCGTCAGGCGCTCCAGCCACTATCTCGGGTGGGCAACGCTGGCAACAGGAGTTCCACCACGGATTTCTATAGCGGGTTAGTGGAGATTAAGTCCGAAGACGCCTTGGGGGAGACCCTGGGCTACGATGAAAATCAGTTGGTCAACCTGTTCCGGAGGACGTTCGGGCCGGGGTATCTGGATAATTACCAGAAATCCCTGGCCTGGCAGTGTTTCCGTGCGGCTTTACCTGTTCGCGACAAGCTGTCAAGGCACGGTAGTGCCGTCTCGCCGACATGCCCGCGATGTGAGCAGGATAGGGAGACCATCTTGCACACATTCGTGGAGTGTCCGGAGTTATCGGGACTGATAGCTTTTGTTGAACAACTGTTGTCAGTGATGGGAAGAGTACAGCTATCAGCTGAGTCTATCATTGAGATTGTGCCGCCCCCTTTCCTTAACAGGGAAAGAAAGGCTTGTTTTTTCTGTGTAGTAGCCATACTGAAAGAAACAGTATGGAAGACGCGTACGAAAGGTATAGTGACAGGCACCTTTGTCTCCGGCCAGGGGTTGATTAACTTTTTTAGTTACCACCTCAGTAGCAAAATCAGGCTGGAGAAGAGGTGTCTGTCACGAGATATGTTTGCGAAAAGATGGAAGCCTGTGGCATGCAAGATGGGTATGTTTGGCACCAGGTAAGTGTGACCGGATCAGAAAGTAAAGGTTCTACCCGGATGGCTGGGTGTCCGTCCTTCGACATGATCATTAATATTTTTAAACATTGTCTTCGTAAAATTCATTGTTTATAATCTTATCCGTAATTTCATTCGAAAATTGTAACTGTGTTAAGCTACTTCACCCTTTATATTTGTCTGTCCTTGTTTGTCCCCTCTTTGTAAATGCCTAAATGGCAAATTATATGAAATAAAGTAGCTTGCTAACCAACCACATGGTTCCGGGTTCAGTCCTACTGCGTAGCATCTTGGGCAAGTGTCTTCTGCTATAGCCCCGGGCTGACCAATGCCTTGTGAGTGGATTTGGTAGACGGAAACTGAAAGAAGCCTGTCGTATATATGTATGTGTGTCTTTGTGTGTCTGCGTTTGTCCCCCTAGCATTGCTTGACAACCGATGCTGGTGTGTTTACATCCCCGTCACTTAGCGGTTCGGCAAAAAGAGACCGATAGAATAAGTACTGGGCTTACAAAGAATAAGTCTCGGGGTCGATTTGCTCGACTAAAGGCAGTGCTCCAGCATGGCTGCAGTCAAATGACTGAAACAAGTAAAAGAGTATCACTGTAAGTACTCACTGGCAATGAGAAGATAAACCAGGACATTTTCTATTTTGTATATAATCATGTTTATATGTTTATTTAGTTTGAATTCTCCCAATGTATTATTCCGTCATACATACATTTCGTGTATAATTAATTCTCAGGGCTTTGTTCTATGTTAGAAGTGAAACCTGTTTTGTTACCTAGTTCACCCATACATGAAGTTATAGCAATTGTGTCCTGTCTGTCCATCCATAAAATTCAAAGCTGTATGACTAAGTATAGAGCACTTCTTAATCAGCTTGAATACAATAAAGTGTTATATATATATATATATATATATCACACACAACATGGACCAAATTTCTTCTTAAGAAAAGATATATATTCAAATAAGGAAAACATAATATCATGGATAGCGAAACCGGTCGATATATTAAAAATT